>NW_007579346.1:93062-113347 GCF_000690725.1 Stegastes partitus | reverse complement strand
TCTGTCATGCACGGCCGTGTGCTCCTGCTATAACACTGTGGTAATCCTTGTTGTGTATGATGTGTCTACACAAACAAACAATGCCCTAATGTACTTTTAGAAAGTATTAGTTTGGTCAGGGTTCATACTTCTTCTCCAGGGGGACCAACACGAATGGCCAAATGCACATATATATACACATGCGCACACACCCCATGGGAGCCATTTCAATAAGTTCCAATCTCTGACATGAAATATTCATTACAAGCCTCTATGTCCGGTTGCGGCGCTACGCTCTCCGTGTGGCGGCTGGGTTTGGTGTCAGGACGCACACACACAATCTCACTCACACTTGGTGTTAAAGTATTCTTTCCCTGTTGTCGTACCACCTTTCTGCCCTTCTCAATTTCTCTTTTTTTCTCTCCGACACTCAGACATTCTTTCTCGCTCCTGTTTTCGTGCCCCGTCCTCCTCCGCCTCCTCCTTCTTCTGTGGCTCTTGCACCCAAAAAAAACTCAAAAAAAAAATATTTTCTGCAACCTTCTCTGTTGTTTCCTCTTAAAAAACAAACCTTGTGCTCGGAGTTATCCCATCGTTCTGTGGAAGACGGTGGTGTGTCTGCAAATATCGTTTTTAAAGAACAATCCAGGTGATAGTCAAAGGCAACTGGATTTCTTGGATATTTCCACCTCCTATATGCTGTAATTTTTTAAAACATTTGGAGCTTTCTTTTCAGTCAAATTTAGAATACAGTTGCTGTCCTTCACGGGATTTCAATGGATTTAAAGAATAGGCCAGTTTCTCAGTTAAAAAAAATCAAAACATCAATAGAGTATTTCCTGTGACTTTATCTGCGGTTGCCACGCTTGACTCTTTTATCATTTTAATGGAAACTGGCCTTCGCTGCAGTTTAAAATACAACAATAAGTGTCGGCTCATTGTTCAGAACTATTATTTCAAAATATCTCAAAAGTAAAAAAAACGTGTCAAAAAATCTTTTTCTATTCTTATTTGAGGGAACATTAGTCATAAACTCACTCAACTGACAGAAAATGAATCTCAACCTTAACCCTCTGAACCGCAAAACTCACCAATAGGTTTAAAACGTATGTTTTCTTTATTTCAAAATTACACCATTCATCAGAGCCAGAAACTGTAAAAACTGGGGGTAAAAACATCTATGCATTTCTTAACTTTCTCTTTACAAGTGGCATGCTGCTCCGTCGGACAACGTAATCAAATTGCGATATTTCAATAAAGTCACTTTGTTTCACGTCTTATTGACAAATGTGAAATTGTGTTGAGTTGTAAAATTTTACTTGTAT
The DNA here is from genome assembly GCF_000690725.1 of Stegastes partitus. Lineage (NCBI taxonomy): Eukaryota > Metazoa > Chordata > Actinopteri > Pomacentridae > Stegastes > Stegastes partitus. The sequence continues at coordinate 112,043 of NW_007579346.1, read as the reverse complement.
GTTTTTTTTGTTTGTTTGTTTTTTTTTTTCATTTTCTTTGTTTTATTGTGTTTTGTTATTATAATCAAAGTGGTAATTGGGTAGGTTACTGAAAATCAACTGTATGTGATATCGGACCATCTTTTCTTTCTTTTTTGTTTTTTCATTTTATTTGTTTAAACAGGGGGCAGGCAAATACAAGATTTTTTTTCTCCTTGCTGCTCCTTTCCAATCATGGAGGTGTTGATTTGAAAATGTAGAGTGCATTTATGTACAAATTATGTTGTGTACCTTCATGAAAGGAACAGATAGATAAATAAATAAATAAATAAATAAATAAATAAATAAATAAACAAACAAACAAACAAATAAATAAATGTACCTGTAATAAAGTGTTACAAATAAAAATAAAAAATGCTGGCGTTTGAGTAGATATGAGATAAATTCAAAGTGTAAATATGTAAAGCCACCATTTTTCCCCAGTGTTGGTAACACCTGTGGGTTCTTGGGAAAATATTGCACACATTCATTCCCATTTTTTCAGTTTTTGTAGAATAAATAATCAAAGAAATCGATATGATTTATCTCTATATAACTGTGCAAAATACATTGTTGGGTTCTTTCAACTTCTAGCCATGGTGTTTCTACAGAAATTTAGTGAAAATGAGCCCACAGTGAGGAAATAAAACATCCAGAAACTGCTTTCAAGCTTTAATGATTTCTCAGTTTGTTTGTTTTTAGGCTCTTGAATAAATGTGTCTTTCCCATTTCTTCTTCTTCTTCTTCAAAGGACGTATATAACATTTTGTACTTCAAATGTTAATGTAGAACAAGATGAAGTATTTCCTCTGACAGGTTTTTTTGGCTGCATTTATGGCACAGAGGTGAACATTTCCCTCCAAGTGAGCACTCACATGCTCTCACACATGGAGGAGGAGGTCTTCCACGGTACAATAGTGGACCAGGGGGCTACATCCGTTACGTTTCAGTATGGCTGTATGAGCGCTCCTTTGTTACTTTGCACAATGGACACACTCTGAGGGAGGCGTGAGCAACTTTGTGGTGCGTCTCGGGATTCTGCAGATATTTTTTTTTTAATTCTTCTTAGTCCTGCGTGCAGCATTATAATTACATTCCACAGATTGCATACGTGCACGCCGGTGGGATTTTTCAGTTTGACTTATTGCATGAGAAACCTTTAGCCACCATCAGCGGCTCCCCATCGGCCCAGTAAAGGCCCTCCCTGCCTGGACGTTTGAAAAGAGACATTGGGGAAACGAGGAAATGACCCATGCTTAGCCACACAACATGCTAGCTGTGTTCAGACAATCAGCATGGCATTAGTAGGGCTGTTGAATAGAGCCGTCATGGCTGCCGAGCCCTGGGGAGCCAGTGATCTGCCTATAGGCTTTATGGAAAGTGGAGGTCCTGCAGAGCTGCCGAGGGCCAGAGTGGAGGCCACTGGAGGTTCTGTTAGACACTCCTCCAAACTGCTCAGGACCATATGTCTCCTCTCGCTTTTTTCATTCATTCTCACTCGCTTCTGCTCCTGGCTTTTTGTGTTGGGTCACTTTAGGTTTGGGATACACACACACACACACACACACACACACACACACACACACACAGTAAATGTAGTTGCATCCGTCACTGTGTATTTTTATATTCATTTTTTTAAAATAAAGTTTTTTATTACGCATCTTATGTAGCAGGGCAGCCACGTCTCCCCAAAATTACATTCCTATACAACTGAACTACATTCTCAATTACATCTAGAAATAAAGGGTTTTAATGTCAGATTGAGTTTGTAAAAGTACGTTTCAGATCAGCGTATCTTTACCAGTTATATTACTGCTTTACTGTTGCTGCTTCTCATCCAACAAACCACACAGTGCCTATAAAAAGTGTTCGCTCTCCTTGAAAGTGAATCATGATCAAGAAGACAGCAGTGAATACTTTATATGGGCACTTTCTATTATTCGAAACTTCCAGAATTGTGTATATGTAAAGAGACAGCGGTTTTTAAGTTCAGTGCTTATCTTTTTTTTTTTTTCTGGGGCAGACTTTAACCTCAGAAGAACTCTGACAGGTTCTCCAAGATGCTGCAACAACCCACCTGTAAATATCTGGTGCTTTTTACAAGGAGCGATCTCAGCAAATACTGATTTAATTTAGATGAATTTATGTTTACTGTGAAGTTTACACTTTGCACAGGACTTAGGAATATACATGCAACGTGAAATGGCGCTAAAGTTTACGGCTGACATCAAACTAAAAACTGTCAACTGCTGCGTCCAAAGTCATAAATTAAATGTTGGTTTAATTATATTACCACTGAAATAAGGAGAAGTTCCACAGAGTAACATAGATATGGCACCAGTGACATTTTTATTGGAGTTTTCAGCTGTGAGGCTGCTCACATACATGCAGCGCAGCACTGACTTCTCTGTAATAACCTTAAATTGGCCTGGTCGGGCTGCCGTGTTTCTAACCAGTCTCCCTCTCTTCCAGGTTTTTATTGATCTAAACCTTTTTGGCTGTATGGCTCATGTACCTTATTACCAGCCTGCAGATTGTACATATTTATAATAATTTATTTTTCACCCACTTCCTCCTGCTCTCCTGCACACTCGCTCTCTTTCCTCTCACAGGTGTTATCGGAGGTATTATTTCTCGAGGAGACCTGCCTCCATATACAGTTGAGAGAAGGCGAGGGAGACTGATAGACAAAGCTGGTGGGGGAGTCAGAGAGGGCTAAGTGGCCTTTCGTTGCCCCCAGGGTGTGCTCCGTTGGCGTCCGTGGGTGCTCTTTGTCCAGAGCTTTCACTGTGATTAGAGCGTTTGAGTTGACAATTCACTTAAGACCCTCTTTTCTTTCTCTCTCTCTCTCTCTCTCGCCCTCCTACTTTCTGTCTTTCACCGACCAGACCCCCTCGTTCCCCCACCGGCTAACCACACACACACACTCTCAGGGTATATTACCTGTTCATGTAATGCAGTTAAGCTCAGCTAGAAGCCTTTCCTCGTAATACCACTTAATTCCCCATGTGGCAGCCGAGGTAAATGCAGGAGAGAAAGAGGGGGAGAAGGAGCGGTGGCCGGCGACGGCGGAGGCAACGAACGAGGAGAGAGTGGGGAGATAAGAGAGGAGGAGTGGGAAAGGTACCATCTACGCCACCGCTGCTTGGTGGGGCCCTCGCCATCAACCCAGTGTGATAATAGCTCTGATTGCAGAAGGCCAGCGTGCCTCTGCCCGAGAGTCTCATGTAAAATATGGGACATTTCGTAAAGGCAATAAATATGTGCGGCTTGTGAGGCGGGAGGCGGAGGGCGATGGAGGCTCCGCTTGGATTAGTCATGGCATTCATGACAACTAAATTCTAAACGTCCAGCTTCCTACTGGGAAAATGCAATGGAACGCCACTTAGCGTCGGCGTTCCCAACCAGCAGATTCAGGTTAGTTTTAGAAACCCGCCTGACGGGGAGACGTGTGACACGATGTCAACCAGAAACACACACAGGAAGCTGTACAACGTGGCTCTGGAGCTGGATCCATCTAAATACAATCAAGTTTAATGCAAAATAGGCACGTGCAATAGCTGCATCTATTAATAGTTTGCGTCAATCTTTTTTTAATTTAAGACAACTTCTAATGAAAGTAAGTTCAGCAAACAAACTAGATTGAGTTTGAGGAATTAATTTTCTTTTACATTCAAAAATAGTGTTAATTACTTCATGAGTCGTAGCGTGAACACACGTTTTTAAGATAATTATTTAGAAAAGTGAAGTTGTTCCAGCTACTATTAGGATTTTTTAGGTGTTTTCTATTTAATTACCATAATTATGAACCTTTAAGAAGTTTGCAAATTAAAAACAATAAGTTGTTCCAATGTGCAGTAGGATAGAGAACTTGAACTCTTGACCTCAGGGTGCCAAAAACTGAGGGCAATTTTATTAAGTTACCCTTAACTTGAATTAGGATTTCAATCAACAAATGGAGACATTTGAGTTTAAATTACGCACAATTATAAGTTGATGCAATTGCCAACAAAATGATGTCAACACAACTCATCGTAAATAATTCTTGCAACTTAAAAAGTTTATCTTAACCAATAAATTAGATTTTTTTCTAAATCTTGCAAAAATGCATTTATGTAAGTGATTGAAATAGGTTTGCTGAGTTAGCTTTTGGAGTGTAGATGAATTAATTGGTTAATGGAGAAAAAAAATACAACTTAACTGTGAATATTTGATTAATTAATGATTAATCATTTTAAAGCAAAAATGCCAATGGGTGGCTGTTGTTGGAATAGTTTTTTAGTTTTCTGTGATATTGAATGTAAAAGTAATTGGTGGTGGTCATTGTTTATTATTTTATACAATAAATGAGGAATTGATTCATCTGCAGATTATTTGAGAATAAAAGTAAACCACTGACATCAATACCACTGACTTGTGTTCAAATTTTTATTTGATTTTTTAGCTGTTTAACAAACCACATAATATCAATGAAACATCAGAGGGCGGTGCAAACTTAACCCCTGAAAATACCTGAGAACTGCTTTTGCAAATGAAGAAGTCCCGTTACTGTTCCTCTCTCTTTCTCCCTCATCTAGCAGCCAACAGCCAGGCAGAGATAGAAAAGGATAGCAGAGCTGAGAGGACGAAATCAGAGAATAAGTCGCAGAAGTGAGGAGAAAATGACAGTGACAGAGAGAGAGAGAGAGAGAAAAAAAGAAAAACGAAGGAAGAAGAAGAGGATAGGGAGAAGAAGGAGGAGGAGGAGGGGTTGACATTGCTCCTGGGTTAGTGCTCCAAAACTGAGTGCTAAAATCATTTCAGCTCAGATAAAGCTCTGGCCACTGCCAGGCCGCCCCAGGATATCTGCCCTGCTCATCTGCCTCTCCAATGAAACGCCTGCACACAGGGAGCCTTCAGGCAGCCAAACACACACACACACACACACGTGGAAGCGTCCGCACACACAGATGCACGGACACTCGCTCGACTGGAAACACACACCGGCGCTGCTGTATCACATGCGCACACTCTCGCCGGCCTCTCACGGCGAGTTTGTTGCACTGCAGTTTATTTCAGCCGAGAGAGGGAGAGTGACAGAGAGCCCAGAGCGTCTCCTTCCTCCTCCGAGGCTCCCAAATTAACACCCTGCCACCACCACTCCCCCTCCCAATCACCGCCGCTCGCACCCGTTTGAATCATCTGTACCTTTAACCCACAAACTCCCTCATCCGCCGCGTTAGTCTTCTTCCTATCCTGCTCTCACCTTCCCGTAAACTGCTTTCACCCTGCACTCACCACCGGTCTTGGCTCCAAAGTTCAGGAGTGTGAAAGCATTTCAGTTTGCACACTTTGGAGTCGTGCACGTACACAGCTCGGCCTGTCATCCTCGCCAAATATTGCAATCCCTCTAATATTTCTTCAATGCCTGGGCTTAGAACAGATTCAGTAAAGGATCGAGGTAATGATTCAGTTAACCCTCTAAAGCACCCAAGCAGTTTCTAGGTGTTGTTTTTTTTTTGCTCCTGTCAGATTTTTTGCTCACTGTTGGCTCTTTTTTTTCCTTCTATGGAAACAGCAAATCCACGGCTAGAAGTAGAGGAAACAAAAACACAGTGTATCACAGTCATAGTGCCATAAATCACATAAACAAACATTGAATTTCTGTGATTATTTATTTTACAAAACTTGAAAAATCCTGGAATATCCTGGACATGTTTAAGGGCTTTTTAATTAGTGTTTCATACTTCACTCCTCTGTAGAAACACAGCCTGCAGTTCAGCTGACAAGTCAATGAAGTTCCATTATGTGGTAGTACGTCGCTGCAGAGTCTCTAATCGCTTCTCAGTTGCACCAAGGAGGGCAGAGTTTTGAGATGTAGAATAAACCGATCTTGGTAAAATATCATAATTTTTGTTTGTCACCGATACAAAGAACCGCTGCAAAGTGGAAAATCTCTGACAAATGGTGTAATTTGGTGATTTTTTAAAATAGATAACATGCCTCTCATATTCGTTGGTGAGTTTTGGGGTTCACACAGTTAAAGTCAGACCAAAGGCAGCGTGAGCGATGATGATTATATACCGAGGTTCAGCTGGACAACAGCCAGTTGATAAATTAATGGGAAATTTTCTGTCATCACCAAATTGAAATGCATTTTAAAAAATCTGCACAATAAAGTCTTGATGATGTGATCCAACAAGCTATCAGTTGTTTTAGTGCTTTTGTTAAACCTGAATTTACTTCCCTTATTCCAGTCACAGTAAAAGTCATACATAGAACTGCTTGTGGGTCTTCCACCAAATACAGCATCACTGTTGTAATAAATCAGCACAAAGTCCAAACTATAACCAGAATAAATGACAGTATTTTATTATTAAAAAAATAAAAAACACCCAAGCTAAAATGCAGCATGCTATTAAATTGTACATATTCAGTCATTTTAGTGTGTTCATCAAACATAACAAGCAATTTCGGAAACTGTTATGGACATTTTTCAGAATCAGAAACAGATTTATTGCCAGGTACAGTTTGCACAATACGCGGAATTTGTTCTGGTGGGTTGATGCAACAATAAATCTACACAGTGAGGAACAACGTAGAAGATAAAAAATATATAAAAATAGCCAAAAAAATAAAAATAAAAGTAAGCAGAAGAAGCAAAAGATATTGTGCAGTGAAGAATTAAGTTTAAATAAGAACCACAGAACTGTATTTATTTGCAAGAATGTACAAGAGTGCAGGTGTGGAGGTGCAACATGAACATTTTAACAGTTATATGATGTTTTACAGACCACTTGTTTAAATAAATAAATAAAAAATCAAAAGGTTTATTGATGATGAAAATAATCTCTTTAAATAAGCACATAGCAGGTGTTGCTCAGCAGTCTTTAGACAGCACCGGGATGCTTTAGACTCCTTTGATCGTTGGTAACAACATTAACATTCAACCTACAAAGTTAAAACGAATCCACAACCAATTCGTCAAGCTGTCCCTCGGCAGCACTGTCTCTCCATCCAAAACGCATCTGCCCCCTCATGTTTACCCCCTTCACCCCTTCCCTTTGGTCCCTATACTCGCCCCTTCATATTATGTCTTCCTCCCTCTCCCCCTCTCTTCGTCGCTCAGCACCTCTTCACCGAGATAGAAAATCTGGATCTCATGTTTAAGGCATCAGTGCAGTTGTCGGGCAGACTTCTGTCTCCCTGCTCCCTCACCCACCCACTCCCCGTCTCTGTCACTCTTCCTGAATATATCCTTCTCTCCCCTTGGCTCTTGCCTCCCTCTTTGAATTTTGATAACTTTTGAGGTATACAACTCATTCATGCCCTGCTCACTCCCACACTGATGAGTTCCCAGAAGTACAAACAGGCTTTCGTGCGGACGTGTTTTCGCCCAAAATTATACACACTTCACGATATTCATGCACTCGTCTCATACTGAGTCATAATGGAGCGGTTCTCGGAGTTCATGCTACAATTTCCTGCCAACCTTATTTAGTTATAACTGGGCGGCAGAATCCGAAGGTCACGTACCAAAACCCAAACTCGATTTTTTGCAAAAGCAGTCTTGAGCTTAATGAGAAAACCTGAAGTCCCACTGAGTCTTTGCAGTAAACCATAATGATGAACCAGCATGCACAAATGCAGAATCTCCCCTAATTTATTTATTTATTTTACCTCTAATTCATTAATACACGTGTGGCTTCCCTGATATGATAAGACAAAATTTCTGCAGTGAAAGGAGTCTATGAATTGTCAAAATAAATAACAGATTAATAGGTAATGAAAAAAACCATCAGGTGCAGCCGTGAAGTCGGCCTAAAAGTTGACTCTATCACATCAGGTGTTACTTTTAAACTCAAGCTCAGTCACTAGTTATGTTCCATTTATTTATTCCAGATCAGAGTTCAGTTTTAAGAACTTTATGAGTAACCACTAAATGTGGAATTGTCAAATGCTGCAGTTCCTCAAATGGCCACTTGAGGCTGGCTTCCAAAAACGAGTCAATCCCCATAGACGCCCATGTTAAAATGCTCGACTTAACAGCAGGAATAAACATGTTTACAGCCTGGTATGGGAAATGGTTTTAGTCTCTATAGCTAGCTTCCATGTTCATAATAACTGCACGTGGGATGAATTTTTGTTTAACTCATCTGTTTAAATTCTATTAAAGTCTTTCAGTTCTGTATATTCAAGGCCGAGGCCACTTTGAGCGACAGGTGGGTGCCATCATAGGGCAACCATTGGTCCTAAAACGTTTTGTATGGCCCGACTCGACTCCACTTCTTCACTCATTTTTGGATTAGTCAGGAGTTATAAGGAGTCAAAATGTTGATGGGCAGTGCAACAATGCTGAGCTTCCAATCCTGCCCCTGTGAAACCTAAGACTGACGCCACAGAAGGTATCTACAGTTATCTGGATAAAAAAGGGTAAAACCAGCAATGGTAGGAGTTCAGTAGTTGCTCTAAGTACAGCAACTTGTGGGTTGTTGTAACACACGTTTGTCCTTGTAATGCATAATTTGCAAATAGGAACAAAACTCATTGTTATTGGTGTTTAAATGACATTTATGCACCAGGTTAAAGCAAAAAAACATGGGTGAGCAAATGATAGAAACTAAATGGAAGCTAAAACTTTATTTTGTAGTTGCTTATAAAACTGTGAAACACTCAGCTGGTACAGAGATTACACAGATAACAGCAGACCTCTTCACGCAGCTGCATTTATTTGGAGATATGGATCATTTGAGAGTTTTAAACCAAAATCTGCTCTGGGCGCTAAGTTTTGAAACAACTGGTGTTTTTAATGCCAAATAGCTGACAAAGTAATGTCTTTTGTCTTCTTTTTTTAAACTAATATTGAAGTTAGCACAGGTATGGATGGTGAAATTTATGTAAAATAAATATCCAAATATTAATGAGGGATTTTGGTTGTTTTTTTTATTCTATATCACAGAACATTGCTCCAGAATATAGGCAAAAATACTTCTGTTTTTCTGTCTCTGTTCACATTTAGAGAGTAGACTGCAAGGTGACGGCAGGGAGGAGCTCAGTGGCAGCTGTCATGTCTTCTTATATTGTTTTATTCTTTTTTCCATAATCCAAGAAACAAGAACCTTTCATCAGTCATGTCAATCTCAGCTGTCCTCTTCCTCTCCTCCCTGCATCCATTTCTCATTTTCTACCTTTGCCACTCCCCATCGCTGACTCCTCTCCCTCCTGCCCGTTGTCACCCTCCCGCTCTTTCTTTCTTTCTTTCTTTCTTTCTTTCTTTCTTTCTTTCTTTCTTTCTTTCTTTCTTTCTTTCTTTCTTTCTTTCTTTTCCAATCACCCTCATTCCTTTCTCTTTCTCTGTCCCTCGTCCTAATTGTTTATATACATTAACATTCGAGAAACTAGATAGCTTGGTGCAGGTGACACCCTGTAATTTGACATCCTTGCCTTTCTCCAAGGAAGGAGAGAGATGCAATCTATGGCAATCTACATTGTGTGTTTGTGTGTGTGTGTGTGTGTGTGTGTGTGTGTGCAGCGTAATCTGGGGTTGTCACATGGCCCCATGCCACTCTCCGTATGCTAATCAATGAATGAAGCTCTGCAAAGCTCTCGTCTGCCAGCTAAACCCCACACCTCAGTGCTGATATGTCTATTAGCCACATGTCAGACCCACTCTTTGTTTCTGTCTCCTCCTGTCTCTCCCCACATCTCATTCCCTCCTCTCTCATTTGATTGTTCCTCCTCTCTGTAATTCTGCGCCGCTCCGTCTCGTTCTCTCCCCTGCTTCCATTTCTTCCTCCATACTTGATTCAACTCTCCTCCTGTAACCCTCACTTCCCCCCGTGTTCTTTTGCTCTGAATACTCACTCTGTACCGACAATGGTGGCGCACCAGATGTAATTTCATCAAGTACGCACTCTCTGCCTCTACTCATTGTCCACGAGAAGTGCGGGCCATGACGGGATAGGTGGTGAGGGAAGCCAGTTCGTGACGTTGTTGTCGAAGCTTGGCGCACTTGCCTTGACTTCAACTATAGCGCATTGTCACATTCACTCAACAATTGAATCAGAGCAGAAAACGCACTCCATCCAGCTTGGCTACTCACCCAAAATGTCTCTTGTGTCACCAAGCAAAACAATCTCCTAGAAAACCAAACAAACCTTGGACTGGGAAAACAGAGTTATTTAAATCTAAACCTTAAAATTCAGCACAAATACTGAATGTAGAATACTTTCCTGGTGTTCATAGACATGAGAAAATACTGACTTGGTTGTCTGCTTAGTAAATAAATATCTACTGCTTTTTTTGATGGTATATAGTGTATATGCTTTAAAACCGGGTATCAACCGAGGTAATCTTACCACTGGACACTTCCACATCTGTCAGACTGCAGCAGTAAAGCTGGTGGTAATGGATGGGAACTCCTCAGAGGATATCGTACAATTTGGTAAAAATATCTAATTCCAGATTTTGCAATTCCATTTGCAATATGATTTTTGAAAGTCACGCTTCAGTAGCAGATTTAAGATGTGATTGAGCATTATTGCATGAATTTCCACCAAAAAATGGGACTGTTACACCAGCATGATGTGTAAAACCACTGACATGATGCTTGCATAACATATATCCTTAAATTTGCGATTTCAATTTCAAATCAATTAATATTTCACTTTAAGTCTGACTAGATGTCAAAACGTGGGAGTACCGTATGTCCCTAATATTAGACCTAATTTAATATCTGACATGTTTAAAGAGTGAAAAAGAGCAGCTAAAAATGAGTAACATTAATAAGCTGCCCTGTATGATGTCTTGATTCTTCTCTGAGTCGGCCACTCATAGATCTTATTGTCTACTTGGTTTATGTGTGCCGTCTTTTGTGCCCTATTTACATCCATCAGATAGAAGCAGGATCAGAAGGAACCACTATTGAATTATTGTTAAGTGTATAGCATAGCAGACACAAGATCCACTGGAAAAAAAACAACCCTAAAACCGAGTCATTTTGAAGCATATTTCATAATGTATAACATTCACTTCATTTGATATTGACACTCTTAATTCGTCGACTCTCTTTTTGTTTGTTGCTTTCAAACTTAACAGACAGGTTTTGTACATACACCTGTAAAGCTCACTTTCACAGAGACCCTTAAAATGTACAATAATTCCATTTCGACATAAAGAACACAGTGAAATACCAAATCCCAGCCTATGGAGGATTTGAGCTGACACGTCATCAATAGTAATAGGAAAACTGGATGACAGAATGTTCGATAGTTTCATTTAAATGCATTAAACAGTCATGAAAATATATAATTAACACACAAAGTTCAGTTGAATGAACATACAACTCATAATATATGTTGATAATGGAGCCCATTCGCCCTTCGGTGATCTCAATGTAGTTTCCATGTAGGTCTCTTGAGGCTTGCTAGCCTGAGGCCACCTGGGCCTCTTGTTGCCACCTTCCCAGATGGGGGTCTAGAAACACCTACCAGAGGCCAGGTTGGGTTCACTTAGATCATTAATGTCAGTGTGGTGCAGCAGCTTCATGTGGCTTCTTCTTTTTCCAATATGTTTGAAAATGAGATCAATCCTATATAATTTTTTAAAACTTTTTTACTTCTTTGGCAGTTTATTCATTTATATGTGTTTGCATCATCACCTGTGTATCCTGTTAAATAAATAGAGTCAAACTGTGAAACTCAGTTAAAACCATTCTACCCATGGTTTTAATTAGAAATAGGTCATTAAAATGTTCACTCATTATCGATATTGGCTCAAATGAAACACTTTATCATGATGCATTTTGCAGCTACATCACCTAGCCCTATTTTCAGACATACGTGCTTGTTCCAGGCTGCGTTCCAAATCGCATGCTTTTTCATTTTCCTTTAGATCTGTACTACAGCTGCCCTCACAAAGTTCTGATTCGTGTCGTGTAGGAGCACCTGGGACGTGTTGATCAGATTCTTTATTGTCATTTTGTAGACATGCAACAAAATTGAAGTGCAGCGTGCTCGATGAGGATAATAGAAATATTAAAAAGTGGCAAATCTGAAGTAGAAATATGTTAAAAGTATTAATGAATAGCACACATTCTGCACTCTCACACAGACACAGCACACATCCACTGCACTCACACTGCCATTGTATGAATCAGAGGCATTTCGCACAGTTCTGTCCATGGTAAAGTGCTGCAATGCAAAGTTATTGCATGTGAATGTGTTACCATATTAATGCACATTAAACTTTGATCCTCGCAGACTGCAGTGCGATATGAGCTGTCATCTGTTTGTTGTACTCGTGCACAACACTGCAACGTATATGAGTATATGTCAGAATGGCCCAAACAGCAGGCTGGATACTTTAAAATCTGAAGGGATGCAAAAGGAAATCAGAGTATTTTTACTGCATTTGATACATGATGTATTGGGACGTACTAAATCATTTTCTGGCGTACTATGTTGTGTGTTAGTGTAGTTGTTGGAACGCAGCCATAGTGTGTGTGAGGCTCCACGCTATGATGTCTCTCCTGCTGCAGCACTGTCCTCTGTAACGGCAACCACCACCACATGAGGCTCAAGAAGAGAGTCTGTCATGTAGACGGACGTGCTGACAGACAGGTAGAGTCGAGATAAAATGAGATGTAGACGTGCATTTGTCTTAATTCTTGTGCGCGCTTTAAGACAAGATGACAGACAGACAGGCAGGCGGAGAACCAAGCAGACAGTTATAGGGGCAGTTAGACAGGCAGTCAGCCCTGGCATTTTGTAGCAGATAAGTAAGCTATCAGAGGAGGGGGATAAATAGCAGAGTAAAGATTGGTCCCGGCCCCCTCAGAGAGGAGCGGGGGGCCACAATGCAGGCGTGGTGGGCAGATAGCCCCCTGCTCTCATTATACTCTGCCTAATCCAAAACGATGTTTACTCAGAGAGAGGGAGAGAGAGAAGGGCCACGCTTATCGAAGCCCTGCACAGTCCTCCAAGAGTGTGTGCGAGTGCATGTTTGTGTGCATGCCGGTGTGTGTGTGTGTGTGTGCTTGCGAGTGCGCGCTAAAATGAGCCTATTCCAATGGAAAAAGGGATCAGGAGTGTCTCCAAGGCGGACTCTGTTGGCTAGAATGTCGATGCTTATCACACACTGCCTGGCTCTTCTGGTGAAAGGCGAATAGGCTATCTAAACTGCCTATTCACAGCGTGTGTGTTTACCATACCGGCCAGGCAGAATGATCATTTCCTAGATGTTATTAATATTAACATACCGCTATTAATAGTTTGAGCTTTTATAAAGGCTCGTCTAATCTGAGTTATCAGGGGATGAAGGTCCTTAACGGCCATAATTCATTTTTTGCCTTTTTTTTGGATTTGAAATAAAATAAGATTTCTTCTTTTTGTTCTTTATCCCTGTTGACTTGCAGCTTTTTTTTTTTTTTTTGGCTTCCAAACACTTGACTGCAGTCGGCGCCCACTTTATAGATTGCCTGATGACTCCTATAAGGCTGAAGAACCTCTATAATACTTGGTGTTATGCCTTAGTGGCATTCAAATTGCTGTTGCTGATTACAACTCTCTTTCTGTTGCTAGAAAATTTGTTTTGTGCTGATTATTTGATAGAGATCTTGGAGTTGTACAGATGTCATTGTCAACATACTCTGCACTCTTCAGAGGAGGGGGGGAAAAAAAGAGATTACTCTCCTGCAAAATCCACTTTTAATCTTAAAAACATTGCTGAATTTGATTGACGTATGGCCTATCAGGAGGGAACATCTACATACTGATCAAACGGTATATATTCTGACAAATGTGTATTTTTGGGCAGAGAGGATTTTACTTCTCGTTTGAAGGAATGAAGCATTTTTTTGCGTTGTAATCTGGATTTACAAGGTGAAAACTTAGCTGCTACAAGTCGAGCATACCTTATAAAGAGCTGTGCCGCAGTGGCTGGTTTAGATGTTTTCATTCACTTCTCAAATACATGTTTTGCTGTTTGGATTAAGGATGTACATCCCTAAATGCAGGGCAATTTGGAGTTCAGGCTTTTCTTATTGTTTGGAATACAGTACCTAAATGTAATCCAAGAAGTTTTAAAAACCACCTTGATTTTTGTTTATTTTTATCAGTATCTTGGTGTTTTATTGCTGTTCGTGGTCACTTTATAACACCTCAGCTACTACAGGTTATGCAGCAATCAGCTCTCTTATGTGTCACACACACACCTACACTCAGCCACACCTTTACCTCAGTACACAATCTTCCTCCCTCACGTGCGCACACACACACACACACACACACATGTAGGGAACACACACGAGCACGCAGCTATGTGCTCTTATGAACTGTGTGTACCCTGTTTAGGCTGGCCGGGGTAATCCCGGCCTCCACTAAAGTAGCCGTGTGAGAGGACAGATTGTCAGTTGATCATGGCCAGCCGAGAGCCTTATCCCTTATTGGATCGGCCATGGAGGAGGCTTAGGAATTATCTGAGGCCTCGCTTAATGTGGAGACGGATCACCACCAGAGAGCCACAGAGCCTGAAGACACGCTGGGCCTCGGGGGAGAGAGAGAGAGAGAGAGAGAGAGAGGAACTGTGTGTGTGTGTGTGTGTGTGTGTGTGTTAGTGTGTGTTGGTGTGTATCAGTATGTAGTGTTGATAGAGGTGAGTGTGTTTGTGTGTGTGTGCACAAGGCAGCATCGCCGCCCACTTAACCCCATCTTGACACCTCTCTCATTCCCCTTCCTTCCTCTTTTTTTTTCCTCCATCCATTCCTCACCTCCCTCCCTCCCTCCTGCTATACCTCTCATTCCTGTTCCTCCTCTTCCTCTTTGTCACTCCTCTCCCTGCGTCATCGTAGCTCCTCGTCCTCTGCTTCTTCACCCCTGCCTCCTTTTCTGATGCTATTTCTTTATTTTGCTTTCACCACCATCTGACTTTCTTCCCTCCATATTGCTTCACTTTCTTCCCGTTCTCCTTTGACATTCCTTCTCGCTGCTCTTAACACTCCTTGAAACTTTCCCCCCTTTGCCTCTTCTCCGTCTTTACTCATCCTCCTGCTCCTCCTTTATCTCTTTTACTCATCCTATTGTCTCAGTGGCTCTATACGGCAGCATTCTGTCCTCAGCAGGAGACCTGGCAGAGGCTGACAAAAGAGATGTGAAAACGTGTTACTTCCTGGAGTTAAAAGAAACCGAGCTAAATTTCTGCGCGTTAAGAAAAACTGTTGACCGGCGCGTCACATCTCACAGCTCTTTATTGTCAATGAAAATACGCCACGGACGTCATTCGGGCATGTTTTTTAAATTGTAAAACAAACACAATAATCATCAACTGCTCACGTATGAGAACTTTGTGATGGCAAAAGCCGCCTTGTCAGAGGTAATTTAGGATATGTCAGACTTTCAGGAGCTGCTTGTCTTTTAACGTTTGGAGTGCATGAAGAGTGCTTGAACTTTATAGACATTTAAACAGTCTGAAAAGCGGCAATCAATATTGCTTTCAGCGCATGCTAACTTAAGCAGATCCTGTTATCTTTTAAATGAAAGTGTTCGGTCTCTGTTTAATTAATTCTTTGTACTAAGAACAGAGTAACAGCCTCATCTCAAGTACTGTTAGACTAGCTTGGCTTAGCGCGTGAGATAGTGTAATAGTACCTGGAACCTTTTCATCACTTCCATCCCTGCTGTTGGATCTCTGGCTCTGGAAGACCTCAGGATCCCTCAGCCGGACCCGGATGACACGGCTGAGGGGAATCTGTACCAGGTTACTTTTCTTAGCCCGCTGCTACCGCCGCCAAAACCTGGTTAAGCAGCAGTAAGAAACCGGAGGGATAGATGGATAATTCCATCCCTGTGCATGTGATTACTGACAGCTACTGAAGCCAGATTAGCCCTGCCATAAGTTCCCAGGGTCAGATTCAGGTCACCGGGCTGCAGAGGGATGTGGGTTTAGGACTGTGGCATTATACAGCAGATTGAGTCGCTGGCTGCAACCAAGACTTCTGATGTATCTGTGTAACGGGTCTCACACCTCCAGTACTGTCAACTTTTATCACTGTGTATCTCATAGTTCGGAAAGAGTCGTGTTTCAAACCTTAGCTCAAGCACACTGGTGAGAAAAACATGCATCTGTTTGCAAGACTCACACCTTGTATTGAGCTGTTTTGTCTCAGCCCCATCAGATATTATGTCTGGAAAAAAGTGTTTTTATGCTGAAAACAGTAACATCCTGCCTCAGGAAGCTGAGCCGCTCCACTTAAAGATTAATTAACTTTCAAGAATTTAATCTTAAAGCATAAAGAAGCTGTACAAAGGATGATCACAATTCATTTTCTTCTATCTGTAGGGAAATCACGAGTGTATTTAATTACTTGATTGATCCATCTTTGTACACAGGGTTGTTTTATTACAGCTACGATTCACATGTCCAGAGATTCATTCATTGATCACACAGTAGTTAAAAATATAAGAGTAAATGTAATATGCATGCATTTTAATTGGAGAAAGTTATGCATGACAGAGAAGCTCAAAAACAGGAACTCTGTAGTGAATAAAAAGGTTAACAAAAGTAAAACTGACAAACCTCCCCACTTCAGTCATGCAACGCCACAACACATGGTGCACATTTATTTTCAAAAACACATTTTTTAGATCAGTAACACGTTTTCTTTTTAGTGTGTCCCAGGTTGAGTTATTCCTCAACTAACAGAAGCGACTCAGTGCTAACAGCGTCTCCAGCACACAATCCCAGAGCCACACATATGGTTGTCACTATGACACTATTGACAAGGTTTAGTTCCGGAAACTGATAACTATATTAAACTAGCATGCACACACACACAGACACACACACACACACACACACACACCTACACTGCTTCCTTTCCTCATCTAGTAATTGAAGGTGAGAAATAATTTCATTATCCTCAGGAAGAGTAATCTGCTCTCCACTCCTGATCCTTTCATTTCCTACAGTGCACCTCGACCTGGGAGCCACACACACACACAGAAACAGGCGCCACATACTTATCACACATGCAAGCACACACACACACACACACACACACCCCACACAGACACACACATAGTTCTTATCACCCTGGGCTATTAATGTTATTGGAGTTGGGGATTAACCATCAGATTCACATATGCTTTACAAAGCTTTATTACTTAGTACTGTCTTGCTCTCTCTCTCTCTCTCTCACACACACACACACACACACACACACACATATGTGTTCACACACTCCTTTTGCACACACGTATGCACAGAGCTTTGTGTGAAGAAAAAGTTAATTGGGAGTGTGTGCACCAGTTAGAGGACAGAAACAGGCTCTTAGTCGAAGGTATGAAAACACTTCACATTGCTGCGACTGAACTAAACTCTTCTGCGCAGTGTTAAGTGGTATTATTTTTCTTTGCGCCATAATCACAGAAGGCCTTGCTGCATCTTTGTGAAACATGATGTAGAAATCCAGTGAGGGACTCCTAAGAGAATGCTGCCGTAAAGCTTTGTGTGGATTCTTTCCCCCTAAAACCTTCCCATTCAGTTTCAGTGCGGTGGGTAGAGGTGGTGGAGATTAAACTGCACTCGTGACTCGTGCACATCATCAGAAGTCAACAAAAGAATAAAAACCAAAGCAAGCAGCGGCTGAGAGTTCGAGGGCCATTCTTTTTTTTTTTTTTTTCCCTTCTTCTGCCGAATGGTGGATCACACCTAGTTTAATGTTACATTACCACCCTCTACTGTTCATCTGCTCAAGATGTTCTGGGTGACCCTCTATGTCAAGTGTCATCTGTTGACAAAACGGGGAGGGAGTAAACTGTCATTTCACAGGGCAAAGGTTTGTGTCCTGATGCCTTTATGTTTCACGTGAACACACAATCAGAAAGGGGAGGGGGCAAAGATGATACACAACACGACGCAGTGCTTTTTTTTTTTTTTATCATTGAAAGATTCTGGCTGATGCTTTTCTATTTTCTTCTTGTTGTCGTTACATTTCAAGCCACAATGAGTCACAAAATTGAAACAAATAATGCTTTTCTTAATTACTATAAGCACTGTGATATATTTTAGGCTCCTAACAGGTCACCAAAACATTCATCATTTATGTATTGTCTCCTAAAAATGCACCACTTGCTTCTGTTTACCTGCATTACCCAGATGTTTTAGTGAATTACTCTACTTGAATTTTTGTCTTTAGCACAAGACAAAGGCAGGAAAGCCAGACAGCACTGAGAAGTGACTGATATATTTTTTTTCTTTTTTGCTAGACTTGAACTTTTAATGTTATTTCATGATAACAGAGAAGAATAGAATAGCACCAGCCTTAGCATTTAAATCCAGAAAATGTCACCTGAAATATAAGATTTATATGCATAACTAATAACAGGACTGGAGGTAGATTCTCTCCACAGTTTGGCAGACGGACCCGTTTGTGCCACTTGACAATATAAAGTTTTCTGCACTGTGTGACAAGCTGCCGGCTGAAGGGGGATGAAATTTAAAATGTCACCGTATTTCAGCCTTACATGTCTTGACACTCTCTCGACACACTGTGCAGCTACTCTGGCTGTCATTGTGTTTGTATGTGTGTGTGTGCTGTCAGGCCGAGATGTAGAAAGCGTGTTTTTTTCTAATGGGGAAAAGGAATATTTGGACATTTTATCAATAGGCATTATTAAATCCTGCTTGCTTGAGCTAATCTTGGCGGACCGGAGCGAGAGGGGGGAAAGAGAGCGAGTTTGGAGAGAGAGCGAGCGAGGGAGGTAGAGCCGGAGAGGGGGAGAGGGAGAGAGCAGTGATGTCTGCCCCATGAGGTGAAGAGAGACCGCCTGTAAGCCGCTTATTATATCGACTACCACCTTTTCTCTCTCCTCCTCTCACCCTCCCCTCTCCGGTTTTCTCTCGTTACCTCGCTCATTTTCTATCTCTGTCTCCCTCGCTTGCTTGCTTTCTCCAACTCATTCTATATCCCCTCATTCTTTTTTTTTT
>NW_007579346.1:67460-92297 GCF_000690725.1 Stegastes partitus | reverse complement strand
CTCTCTCTCTCTGACTTTTAGGTGTGTGGCCGTCTGAGGAGGTGATGGCGCATTACTGTCTGCGGAAACGTCACATGTTCAAGTGAGTTGTTCGCCTCTTCGAACCTGCTCGTCACCAGAAGACAAGCCTGAACGATTAATGACGTGAAGATCCAAATGTCATATAGTTAAACTTCTTTCTGCTTAGCAATGCATGGTACGGTGTAATCTGACTCAGGTTTTCCATATAGATGTGGCACTTTTTCATTTTCTGCAGCAGTTTGACATCAGTTTACCGCTTAAGCATCCAAACATTTTCTTTATTGTGAACAAATGAGACATTCAGGGAGATGTTTGGCAGCGTGTAATGGCCCTCTCTCGACTATTTTTTTAAAAAAAATACAGAAAGAAGGCCGTCATTCTTTCCGAGCAAACTTATTGAAATGTTTGTTGAGACTACGGTGGAGAAAGGCGGCTCACTTAAAAAATATTTCCCCCTCCAGTAGAATTAAGGAGGAAATTGAAAACACAAATTACCAGGAAGAAGGCGGAGAGAAGTAAAGTAGCAGCATCCTTGGAAATAATAACACCTTTATTGCAGCCGAATATATCAGGTTTTTTTTTTTTCCTTTAATGCTTGATTTACATTTTTAAATTTACATTTTTGGGAATACAGTATTTCAAGTTCATAAAAACCTGCTGCCACTTTCTTGAAATTCCCTCTAATTTAAATCCGCCCGGGCCCGGCTGCAGTAAACGCTCGGCGCTCGTGTCAGCCTGTACCTTTCCATGCCACGCTGTGTTGTTCTGGGCTGCTCTTTCCCCTGCTCTTGTCTGCTGAGCGTTGGCCTGCCCTGTGGCACGGGGCTGAAAAGCACCCAGGCACTTTTGATTTCCACTCAAGGTGGAACGTCACCCTTTGATTTCCTGTTTTAACATTCAAGAGGCGGGAGGCGAGGAAGAGAGGGGGTATTGATCAGAGCGCCGTAGTGAAGGTCAGCGAGGGAGGGAGGGAGGCAGGGAGGGATGAAAGAGGACAGGGCTGGAGATGGAGGGGAAGGGAAGATGAAAGGAGGAAGAGGATGGAGAGAGAGAGAGGGGTTGAATGAGCACGCAAGCTACAGGACTCTCTGTGTGTGTGTGTGTGTTGGTGTGTGTTGGTGTGTGTGTTCCTCAGATTTCCCGCTGATTGAGCTTGTGCTTCTCAATGTTCAGTATTCAGCTTTCAGGTTGATGGTTGAATTGATATTTCTTACCCTGCTGTGTTTACTGTGTGTGTGTGTGTGTTTGTATGATAGTACGTGTGCACATCTACTGTACAGTATGTGACCAAGTGTGTGTGTGTGTGTGTGTGTGTGTGTTAGTACTAAACTGCTAGGTTTGGCTCAGCAAAGTGAATCTCACTCCCACTTGTCTCTGTCTCCCTCTCTGACTCTCAGGGGTGCAGTGTGTGAGTTAGGAGGAGGTATGACTTGTCTAGGTGGGCTCATGGTAAGTGACACACACACACACATGCGCACACACACACACACACACACTGACACAGATTTCTGCAGGAGAAATGGCTCCTCTAATAAAACTAACCCTCATCGATCAATACGCACACAGCATGGCCACCAAGTATCCATACCTATTCAAACACTATCATTCGCTTGTTGTGTGCCTCTATGTGTGTGTGTGTGTGTGTGTGTGTGTGTGTGTGTATTTGCATACCTTCACAAGTATATGCATGCAAACTCTTTACTTGCATGGCATATTTAAGTTCATCTTTAGAACATTTTATGTGTCTAGTGAGCGTCTAACTGGCTTAAATTAGAAGTTCTTCGCCTTAAGACTTAGCTCGTAGCGTCCTTGCCCACCGCGAGGATTTGAGCGGTCTGAGCGGAAACCAGCCCTCTGCACCTGCTCCTGGGTCCGTTTTCAGGTTTCAGAAACTCTGACGGGAGATTTCAGCCAATCGCAGGGCTTTTCGCCGATCGTAGGAGATAGTATAAAATCGCTACAGCTTTGCCGGTGAGAACAGGATTTGGATTAGACAGAGGATTTTTACTTGGGAGAGTGAATTCTGGCTGAAGCCCCAAATCATGCTCGATTATTGTGCTTGTCTGGTGGTGAAGAGAGTGAAGAGGATTTTTTTTTCTTCTCCAGATTTCTGCCTACTATAGCTTTAAGCAAAAAAAAAAAAAAAAAGTGTGATTTAGGTGAATTCACTGGTAAGAGAAAATATTTAGTCAGTGCAGTCCTAAATTTGACTCACTATAGAGGGAAGTGCCCTCACATTAGACTGTATGAAAGCCATCCATCTATTCACCTGCTTTACCTTGTGGAGGGTCGCAGCAGGTGGAAACCTGTCAAAGCAGACATTGGGCTAAAGGTGGAGTACAACCTGAATAAGTTATTTGCAAGGCTAACACAAAGACCCACATCCACCAATTAACCTATCGTGCATGTGTTTGGGCCTGGAGCAGCCAACACTGACATGGGGGGGTCAAAGGAAAATGCAAACACCACACAGAAAGACCCCGATCAGGCCTGTATGAAAACCAGTATAATAGAAAATATAGTATAGATAGATAGATAGATAGATAGATAGATAGATAGATAGATAGATAGATAGATAGATAGATAGATAGATAGATAGATAGATAGACGTTTGTTCACAAACACAAAACCACTCTGTGACACAAGCAGCAACATCAAGCTTTAAAAACAAGCCGGTTTCTTACCAGCAGCCCAGAGCTGGTATGTTTCACACACACACACACACACACACACACACACACACTCAGATATACTGCAGTCTGTCAGCCATAGGGTTTATTAGCCAGGGTCTTAAGGGCCCCTCCACATAGCAGGCGTCAGTGTCCCATCGATCTGTTTGATGCCATTCTGTGTGTGTGTGTGCATGTGTGTGCGTTTTATCTCTTGGCAGTCAATACACCATGTTTTGACATTGGTGGCTGGAGATGGAATCCTTCCTTCACACCTCTCCTTCTCCTCCTCCCTCCTTCATCCGTCACTGACACCACATTCGCCACATTTTCTCTGTTGTCCACATGAGCACGTCATTAAATGTTGCTGTAGTCGTTGCATTTCATGCTTCCCGTCCTCTCTGCGTTTTGTCCCCTCCTTAAGTCTTTATTTTGCTTTCTAACGTATGTAAATTTGCACACCCTGATTTCCTCTCATTATTTGTTTATTCCACTTACCCCAGTGGCGTCCTGGTAAAGTGTGCCGAAGAATTTAACATGACATTAGATTTCATTTTTAAAACACATGGTGACGTAGAAAGAGGAAATGAAATCCTGCATGAGGGGAAAGAGGCAGGTGCATAACATTCAGGTGAAGTTAGTTGGTACAGTTTTATTTTGGACACTTACCACCACTTTGAGCAGTTGGAGCTACAGTAGAAGCAGCTCTTAGCATCCAGTTGATATGATTTGTGTCAAATATTTGATCCCATTTTAGAGTCACAAATCTGTCAAGTCAGAACACACAGAAATAATACACATATATTTAGATTCAGTGCATCTTTTCAAAGGATCTTATGACCGTGTCAGTGTTGTCCCTCACAAACACACAACCAGACAACAGTAAAAAACATCTTCTTCATATCTTGTCGCTCCTCCTTGTGCCACAAAAACAATTCCGACCCCCGGCGGTGTCTTGTGTTGTCTTGCACGGGTATGTTGGTATCGATCATTTGGGTTCTGAGGGTTGCAGGTCGGGCTTTTGTGGATCGAACTTGTTGTTGTGCGTCCCACAGATTCTGGATTGGTGTGGGACCTGGGACCTTTATAGGCTGACTCATCATTCGGACTCTTTGTCATGCACCGTCCCTGAACAGTTTTTGCAGCGTGGCATCGCTCGTATCACTAGCAGGCTTGACTTTGCTCTACTTTTTGTTCAATTTCAAAAAAAAAAAAAACAAAAGCCAAAGATCAACCTGGTCTTGTGATGAACTGGACCTGGGAAGTGCACATATTGCACTTGTTTAAAAATGGCAGCTAGCTTTGGAATTGATTTTAAGATTCTTTTATTGATCTTCAAATCTCTAAATGGTCTCGGTCCTGACTGCCTGTCTGACATGATCTGGTCTGAGACCCAAAAGCTGGACTGATTTTAGATTTTAGCCTCTGGACCGGCCTGCTGAAGGACGGGAGAGGGTCAGAGGATGTGAATATCGTTGATACTTACAAATCATCATTTTATTCTGGTTTTTATCTTGTGTTGTTTATTTATTTATTTCAACTCAGTCAATTCTTATTATTGTATTATCGCTCTTGTTGTCTTGTAACTTATTGTTAATTAAACTTGTGCTCTAAACTATTTCCTGTGCAGCATTTGGACTTGCATGTAAAGATGGTTTCTTGCTCTGGAACAATACCATGTTGGGTATTACATGTCAAAATAGCATGAATGAGGTTTCCCAGCGGAACATTGCATTATAGTTCGATAATCGAAGTATGTCTGCATAGAAATCAGGAAAAAGTGCTTTTATAATTACAAACCTGACCTGACAATGCTTCAAATGTAGCATCAACCCCAAGTAAGTGTAATTAGGATGCTCTTGGTTGTCGTATTCACGCCACCTCTTAATCCTTCTTAAAACCTTTCTACCCCTGATGTCCATTCTGCTTTGATAACTCTGATGTCCATCTGACTGTCTTTCTTCCAAACATCTTCCACCACCGACAGGTAAAACGACGCACAGGATGATGCATTTGAGCAACTTTGTTGATCCTCTGAAGTTTCTGATTTGGCCTCAAATGTCTCGACAACTGTTTGGACAGATTGCGAAGACATTTGGAACAGACACTCCAAAATTTGAGTGTAAATAATTCTCAACAATATCGTGTGATTAGCTCTGATTAGCAAACCCTGCTACACTTGGAAAAGAAATTCTCAGACACTCAACGGTATTTCAGTTTAACTTAGCGCGTTAAAGTGACAGCTTACTTTGATAATGAGCTCTTCTGCTGCTAAAACATGTAAAACATCTGGGGTAAGAGTCAGTATTGGAATACTTTCTCCATACCAACATACAGAATAAGTGCAGGAATGACTGTTTTATAACCCAGCGGTGGTGGCAGGTGACAGGATGCTGCTCATGGATTGCCAGGTTGAGCTCTTAATCTTTCAGCTGGATGCTCCGGTTGAGCCTGGAGGTCCCATCCTCCATTTAAGCAGATGGTGGGACACACACAGCACTCGGTGACCCCTTCACACACACACCCTCCAGGGTCTGAACATGTGTGTGTTTGCCTGCGCGGGTACAAGCATATGTCTGCGTTCTGTTTGTCTTTATATTCCACACCGTGTATTTTCCATACGCCATTTGAGTCAATACAGCATTGAATAAGCCGTTTAGGACGATTCAGGCGGACACACCAGCACAATAACCACTTGCACTCGCGCTCGTTCGCGTGAATGTGCGCACATGCACGGTCCTTAACAGAAATTGACAGTCTGACACACACTTGCTGATATAAAACAGCATCTGCAAAGAAAAGAGACGGTGAAAAGATGAGGTTATAGTAAAGCACACACCTCTCTATCTATATCTCCCTCCGCACGGAGACACGCAGCGCAAAAGCTTTCTTTCCATTCTCCCGTCTCCCTCCCTCTCTTTCTCCCTCCGTCTCTCGCAGTCTACGCCGCAAAGTTATATGAAGGGCATCAGGCAGGCCTGGTGAGCCGAGTGCAGAGTGACAGCGGCGAACGGAGTGATGGCTCGGCCTGATAAACACCCAGCGTCAAATGAAAAGGCTCTGCGCTTGCCATCATCCCCTGTCACAATGCAATTACTGAACAGAGTGATAGCAAGATAGCAGCCCCCACCGCTAGCCACAATGATAAAAGTATTGACTGATTTGATTGAATGATTAAAATAATGCAGACATAAAAATGGGGTGAAGATAGAGAGGGAAATGGCAGGGAGGAGAGGGAGCAATGGTGAGAAAGGGCGGGGCGGGCCGGGCTGCCAAGAGTGAAGCTTTGTAGATATGGTTATGTCATTATAGTGTGTGTGAGTGTGTGTGTGTGTGTGTGTGTGTGTGTGTGTGTGCGTTCAGATGTTTGCTTCATCTAAGAGTGCTTTTGCGTTTTGTTCTTTTGTTCCTGTGTTGTTTCATTTCTCATGTCTCTTTCCTGTCTCTCAGGTTGCCATTTGTGCTGACGTGAAGGAAGTTCTGCTATCAGATGGGAATGAGAAGTCCATTCAGAGTATCCTTTCATCGTCCTCTCTCCCTCTCTTCCTGTCTATCTCTCCATCTCGGCCTCATTCCTCCCACCCCGCCTCCCCCCGGCTCACGTTTATTTATCTGGATTTGTTTCTGTGAATACTTTTGTCTTTTCCGTCGGGCTTTCAAGTCGACAAATTGTTGTGCGTTCCGGTGGAGAGAAATCACACGTGACTTGATTGATGTGATACGATTAATTCACATGATCACCCGATATACATATATGTATGAGGTTTTTCTGATATTTGTACATCAATTTAGCAAAATTAAGTTTTTACTTCACATGTAAATTGGATGCTTTTAATTTAATATAACATTTTTACAGTTATTGCTCTGTTTACGTCCATGAAGCTTGTGTGAAAGACATCTTTTTATTTACTTATTTATACGTTTATTACTTGCAGGTTGACTTGTTTGCAGGAATATTAAATTCTAATATATTTTGGGTGACAGCTGACCACGGCATCGCATGTGTGTGTGTAAATACAGGTAAAACTACACACTTTAGGCCCTCATGGTGAAAGACGTTACAGTCTGAAGCAGCTCCTTTGTCAACATCTGGAGTTTAGACTCCAGTATGTTCAAGAAGAATTCCACAAATTACACTTGTCAGGGCCTCGTCAACAGTTTTGTGTTCACTGTCATTCTATTAATAAGCCCTCAAATCCCTATTGCAATGATCAGAAGTTATCACAACTTATCATTTCTTTCACAACAGTAGAATAAATAACAAACATTACTTCCTCCAAAATGACCATCAAGTTGACTCAACACCTCTCTTCAACAGTTTTAACCTTCATAAGGGGAGGATTTTGCTTCAATATTGCTCTATTTGACTGCATATCCAATACAATGCCAACCGAATGTACATCCAGCAGTAAAACAATCGCAGCCCATTAGGTAGTAATATCCTCGTCTCGTGCTTAAACAGTCATGAAATCATCGGTTGTTGTTGCCAATTAAACGTCTTAATTAGGACGCTGCAATCCAAACCATTATTAATGCTAATAAATATGCCAGTGTCTAAATCTAGTCCATGCTGTGTGATCAGGATTCATTTCTTATGTGACGTATTAGGAGCTATACAGTGACATTTTGGAGGCAGAACAGAAAGTAGAGGCTGTTTTTTGTAACCTTCCAGCCTTAAAATCCGACATTGGAGTTTGGTTCAAAAAAAAAAAAAAGAAATAGCCGTCCACCTCTTTATTCTTTAGGCAAATGCAGTAGATGGGGCACCCACAGTGACAAATACCCAGCCAGTAGCGCTCAACATGGCATCTACCAATCCTAGCTGCCCACAATGCCAAGTTAAGAGCACAGTAATTGCCATCCTGTCAGAATTTTGCTTGAGACTTCATCTAATACTAAGGCTAGGGTTAGGGCTTGATGAGTGTTTTAGAAGCAGGAACAATCAAGGTTTGTTTAAAATGTTTTTGTGCGTGGTTAAGGTTTAGGCCTATAATTAAGTTTTTAGGACAAATCTTTAGGTGAGATTTTTTTTTTTTTTTTTTTGCCGACATTTGTTCTTTGAGTGGGTTATTGATCAACTCTGTCAGTTTGCAAACCATATTGCTCCTTTTTTTTTTTTCTCCTCCTGCTACCCATTTTACACTTCTCCCTGTCTGATCTCCTTTGTAGCCTCTTGTTTTCCTCTCTCTTTCACTTCCATCTCCTTTCATCATGCTTGTCATTTTTTTTTTTCTTCCATCCTCTGAGATCTCAGCTTTATTCGCTGAACAGCTAAGAAAAAAAAAACACAAGGAGAAGCTCTGACTTGCTACAGTTGTTTCACAAAAGCAGGAAATATAAATACACATTTCTTCCCCATTGACCGATGTGGCACTTCCATATTTAGCTCTGCTTACAATATCTCTGTCTCAGCCGTCTACAATGCTCCTTTACTGATCACAATAAGACCAAACAATAACATTATGGAGCCTGTAAAATGCACACACACAGTCGGGCACACAAACAATACGCCATTGACCGACCGCTTTGTTTCTCAGAACAAACACATAGGGAGAATTGTAAGTGAAATCATAGCGAGAATGGATCGAACACACACAGAAAGAAAAGGGAGGGTTGAGAAAGACGCATAATTCGTTCTGGGCTCTGCCAAATTGGCCCATTCACACACTGCAGACACTGTGTGGTATTTCCTCTTGCCGCGGAAGCTGTTGGTCTTATCCTCGCGCTAATGTCTGCTGTTTATCTCACATGGCCTTATTGTGCAGCAGCCAGTGTTAGAATAGAAAGAGATAGCGAGCCGTGATAGGGTTCGGTTTTATACAGTGAAATAGATGAGAAGATATGCAGGAAAGAAGTTGTGAACAGATGACATTTCGATAGATCCGGGGAGTTGATTTTTTTTTTTTTTCCCCCTTCCTCTTTTTCCTTAGAAGCAGTTGACCTCATTCGAAGTGCAGAAAACGCACACCGTGGAGAGGAGAGACTCTGTTGCTGTGACCTTGAATACTCATGTTGAAAATCAATTGAAATGTTCCATTAAGAATGATTGATGCATGTCATTGGCTGCTGCTTGTCTACTTCAAGTGACAAATATTCTTCCACTTTAATGTCCAATAATAGTCAAATCTCTGCCTCTCGCTTTCTCTTTTTTCCCCCCTCTTTATTTCTTTGTGTGTGTTTCGAAGCAGTGTGTGTGTGTGTGTGTGTGTGTGTGCTGACCTCTACCCCAGTGGTGTGCTGGTGATGAGATTACAGTAAGCTGCTCTGCTCTTCGGCCTGTCATCCCTATGCATAACACACTGGAGCACAGGTGTCCGGCGCGTGTCGTGCGTTTACATCAAAGTGTGCTAACCTACATATTATTGTGTATCCGTGTCTGCGAGGCCTCTTTGATTTTGGATCGGCTCTGCGGCTATCAATGCGTCCATCAACTTATCACGCATTCCTGCTCTCTGTCTCTATCTCGCTCGCTCGCTCGCTCGCTCTCTGTCTTTGTCGATTGGATTTGTCTCAGCTCTTTGCGGGCTTTAAAGACAAGGAAATCCTAATTGAATTGCTTTGCAACTCCACAAGCCAGTGTATTAATAGACAACTTGACATCAATCACCCTGCCTTTGTGTGTATTCATCTGTGTGTGTCTGTGTGTGTGTGTGCATGCGAGAGGGACAGTGTGAGTTTTTGTATCTGTGGTTAAAAGCCTTCCCATTGATCCAACCACAGTCTGCTGTGATCTGCTTCTACAGACCGGCTCTCTGTCCCCGGAGATCATCTCTGCTCACTCATGCCTCCTCTACGGGGGTGTTACCCATATGTGCTCTTACCTACACAGGACTTTACTTAGATTTGGTGTTTCTTGTTGTAGCTCTTTTGCAACCACTCCAGAAACCTTAAACTGAGCATCTTTAATCGGATGGTCAGCAGTTTGAAACTCCTGATTAGTTGGAGCACGAATGTTTTGATATTTGCATTTAAAAAGAATTATTGCCTCGTGGTTGTGTGCCTCCACCACCCAGTCCAGATGCTTTTTTTCCCCATCTATAGACTCATATAATTTGTATACTGAAGATTTTGATGGAATTTAATAAAAATATATTCGGCATTTTTATGGTTTGCCAAAAAAACTGATTCTATAGGACACAAAATTTGTAAGTTCTAATAATATTGGATTTTTTAAAAACAAGGGTTTATGAAGTGCTTTGATAGACATTACAAAAGCAGGATGCACAGAAGATAATACAGCAACACAAAACCAAACAGTAAAGGCCAAACAAAACCAAATTTTGTGAGGTAACGGTGACTTTTCAGCACCAAATCCTCATTGGTTTGTCCTACATGTCAAAGGAAGCTTGGTGCCAAAATTAAAGGTATATAAAATTGACTCTATGTGTAATTTTAATATTTTTCTGCTAGCAAAAGTTTGTTTTTGTATCAGAAGGAGACTATCCTGGCCAACGTTGGTTTATTCAGCGTTACTTTTATTAAAATTTTCCCATTTTGCTCATGCTTACTTTTCCACTAGAGTCCTAATTCTGGAAGTTCTTATGTACCAGGAACATTATTAAAAATCTACAGTATGCATGGCACCTTTAAGCGTGCTCCTACAGCTGAGCATGTAATATCCATGATGAATCTTTGACTCTGGAACACCAGACGTTCGACGGCTGGTTGAGACAAACAGGCAAGCTGGAAAGTTCGGATCAACACGTGTATCGTCCAGGTGAGACCAACTTTTTTTTTTTTTTTTTTTTTTAAAGTTCTTGGTGGAAAAATACGACTTTGGCTGTGGTTCTTTTTTTGACAGCAGTCAGACGGAAGAGTGGACAGCGCAAATGTCGTTGCAGTGTTCAAATATCAAGCTGGAAGTGCCTGAAATATTTCTGAAAAGTGCTCCCTTTGATTGGAGTCCTCATCGTGTGTAATGCAGGCCGGCCTCTAAGCATAACATACTGTGTGCTGCCGTGGATGTTTTTACCCAGAGTGACTTTACACTACCTGGACACTTTATTTTTTCGTACATAGTAAGTAAGAGAAATGTTTTTCTGCTCTGTACAGTCTGAGAGTGAAGTACTGCAGTGGAGTGGAAGATGCTGCAGTCAACAACAGGCTCATGTTGTAATGTATAATGTATTCTACGCCTATTTCTACATTTTAAGAACTTATGATATCTCTAAATGCCAAATTGTCATCTACTGTGTGATTTTTTTTTTGTTATCATTTAAAAACCTCATTGTAATCACAAGCAAAATGTTTTAGTTTAGCACTTTAGATGCTAAAATCATCCTGACATGAGTTCCTGAGCAGGATTTGGCTAAATCACTGGCTGACATTTTCAGACGATAAACACGGGAAACAGTTTTATTCAATTTGTGGTGTCGTCAAATATCTGTAAGTGAGGATTCTGGACCAACTTCAGATGGATAACACACACATTTATACCTTTGTGTTGTATGAATTTCTCATTTTAGATATACAAATGTAACTTAAAACATTATTATATGTCAGATTTTTCATTTTAAATCAATTGTTGATCATTTTTTTATCGCTTTTATTTTGATGGATGACAAAAAGGCTCAAATGTTGTCAGCTACATACTGTGATATCCATTCTTCAAGGGTATATACGTTCATGCGTGCAGGATAATCAGAGACAAATGGCCCCCTTTGATAGGGATATTTCATCCAGAAAGCATCGGGAGAACTTTCCACGACACCCACACACACATACAGACTCACACCTCATATGCAAGGAGGGGCTACAACATCGTTAATTGTTGTCCCCGTCTCAAAAAGCCTTTTTTTTTTCCTTCCCATTGACTGACTGTTTTGCTCCCCTACCTCTTCTCTCTGTCTCTCGCTCCTGCGCATATTTACATGAGTGGAAGATGGAGTGAAAAAGCAAACGTATAATTAGGCTACATTACTTTGATTGTTTTCTTTTCAGATTATGCCTGCTGTCATCTCTGCGCTGCAAGAGAGGGCGAAGGCCATGATGCGATTGTACAAGGGGATGGATGGGGAGGGGCATGTCGCGTGATGGTGTGTGCACATTCATGCGGATGTGTGCGTGCGCGTTGCGGCCTCCTGCTGCGAATCGAGATTGTGTTTCTAGCGGGGCCTAATGTTTTGTTTACTGAGTGTTAATAATGCCTAATTAATAATCCCCCAATCTGCCTGACAGTGTGAAAGAGAGGAAGGGGAAAATGGTGTGGAAAAATAGATGGAGAGGAAAGCTGGGCTCTTCCAGCACAGCCCTTACACCGTCTAGAGCCGAATCGTAGCAAGAAAGAACAACACTAGCAACCTGCTACAAACAACTTGAAGTGAACTTCAAAGCAGTTCGGCTCGTTTCAGATTGTCTGAGCACGATGAGTGGCCAGGAGCTGAGAAACACAGGAATGAAATACAGACTGAGTGAGACTGGTGGAAACAGAGAAACCCAGAGACCAGAAAGACACAGGGACTGAACATTTCCTGCACGAATAGCAAGAACAACAAAACCATATGTTGTATATAAAAATGTACACAGCAAGCAAATTAATGGTAAATGGTCTGCACTTATATAGCGCTTTTATCCAACTGTCACCAATGGCGACAGAGCTGCCATGCAAGGTGCTGCCTGCCATTGGGAGCAACTTTGGATTCAGTGTCTTGCCCACTTCGACTGTGGAGGGGCAGGAGATCAAACCGTCAACCTTACGATTGGAGGACAACCTGCTCTACCACCTGAGCCACAGCCGCCCCTAAATTAAAGTCTTTGGTTGGATTCAGGGCCTTTAAAATATGAGAGTCGATCAAAAAGTTCTGGGGCTGGCCATAGTGCGAGTGAACACATCACGGACTGCAAACTGGAGCAGAGAAGAAAACTTTAAATTCTGTGAATCAGCAGCCATATCGTTGTGTTATGGTTCATTATTGGTGATAAGAGATGGATCTGTGGCTACTATCAGAAGAGGAAACTGCAGTTTTCACTCTAAAACCAGACAAGGTGAGGAGTAGATGAGAAACAGGCTCATTGTTTTCTTCAACATTTCCATGGCAGAGTTCTATGGTAACGTCCTGAGGCATCTGAGGGAGAACATTCACGTAAACGACCTGAGCTGTGGCACGATTGCATGCAGGTGTTCCACTGTGCACCCGGTGACAAAACGTTGATTAAGCGTCATTCTTTTCAACACAATCATCATTCCTCACCTACACTACAGTTAGGTTCAGTTAGGTTCAAGTTGAACAAGTTGAAACTCACCACCGTAGCAGCCCGGGCTTGATTCCAACCCATGGCATGGATTTGCTGTGCGTTGCTCACCCTTCCTCTCTCTCTTCAACCGTCCGTACAATAAAGACCAAAAAGACCACCGAAAAATAATCTTCAAGAAAAAACAAACAAGTGAACGTACTGCTCTTGGAAACATATTGCTGACTAAATTATGACAGAAGTAACTGAATCAAAACTTGCATGCGACTCAAGCTCTCTGGTGAAAAGCCCTCCTGGCCTCCAAACAACTGACCAATGACTCTAAACTGGGCACTTTAATCAAGCCTTTCACACCTTTCAAAGCTTCTCTTTGAGGCCTAATATCCACCTAAATATGGAATTATTTTCAAGAAGACCACCAACGCACTGATCAGAAGGAGTGATGTTAGCTAATGACATCATAACGACTTGTGCAAACTACTTACTAACTTAGTATTTCAGGATAGAAGTTGATACAAGAAGCTGGAGATAGAGACGTTTTGGAGACACCACCATGTGGCCCTCGTTGGTATTGCAGTTTAACGTGCAGTGATTGTTTGGGAAAAGCAGTAGAACACATGAAACTTCTATCTCTTAGAAACACTTTGACTCCTCTTTTAGCTTTAAATAAAATAAACTAATAGCTTGCCCCATCATGTGTGTTTTCTTGTGTTGTATTTTTTAGTGTTTATTGTAATGCGCAAAGGATTGAAAAGTACTTATCAGATTCATTATCCTTGTATTTCTAAGGCACAGCTTTCTTGGTTACGTCTATAAAGTGGAACCAAAAAAACAAGGAACCTGTACGGTGGTGGCCGCTCTGTTTGTGTCTGTCTGTGTGTACGTGTGTGTGTGTTCACATGGTATAAATGTCAAGTGTCATGTCAGAAGCTCCCTCTCTTTACCTCACAGATGACATGTCTTCCCTCCCTGACGCTTTCTCCGAGTCTCTATTGAAGCAGAAAAACAGTGGGGGTCAGGGAGAGAGGTGACAGAGAGCAGGGAGAGAGAGAGAGGGGCGAAAGAAGCAGCGAAGGACGAAAAATAAAAACACGGACAAAGAGCTTTTTCCTCGGTTTGGTGTTTTTTATCGGCGCCGCTTGTCTTCCGTCGCCATTCCTGCAGATGCTAAACTTGCGGTCTTTCTTTTCTATGTGTGTGTGTTACAGGGTGGTGAGGTGGGACTGTGAGCTGGATATTTCAGCGCTGGAGGGTCACTTTGATGTCGTCATGTGTGCAGACTGGTAGGTTCACGCACACACACACACACACACATGCACACACACACACAGATTTGTCGCTGTGTGTGCGTTCATGACATTAATTTTCACTTTTGCGAGACAGTCCTTACATGGCCCCCCACCAGCAC
Source organism: Stegastes partitus (assembly GCF_000690725.1). Lineage (NCBI taxonomy): Eukaryota > Metazoa > Chordata > Actinopteri > Pomacentridae > Stegastes > Stegastes partitus. Next base: position 78,008 of record NW_007579346.1, on the reverse strand, counting down.
CTGGACCTTCCCCTGCCTCGTCCACACACTCACACACACACACACTCACACACACACATACATACATATGCTCAGACGCCCGCCTGCCTCCATTTTACACCAAATTGCCTCGTTTTCATGCTTGGTGTCCCAGCAAATGGATGACTTAGGCAAATTGCAAATAATTGCGCCTTGACAAGGAAGGAGACTCAGTAAGATAAAGGAAGAGTTGAGGGTAGACGGAGGGAGGAGCAGAAATGGAGATGGAAATGGAGAGATAGTGCAACATAAACATACCAATTAGCCCATCGGTCATTGAAATGTAGATCTTGTGACCAATCAAGAATTACATCGTGTTTTTTGTTGTTGTCTTTATTGCTCACCTGTACTCCGTGAGGTAAAATGCATCATTTCAGTTGCACCACTGCACAATGACATGCTTGGAAAAAAAAATCAAAGAAAAGGTAAGAATCGTCTGTGGAAGAAATTGCTCCCGTGGAATCTTCTTTTTTTTACTTTTCTTTGTGGCTCGATTGGAAGTCGTGTGCTTTCAGAAGTTGCGCAACCTTGACTCGTTTGTACTCGCGTACAGAAGGAGCTGTGATGGTAGAGTACATGAAAAGATAGATAAACCATGCTCATTGAAGCTACTGTATCCAGGACCCGGCCTTGTGGTACTACAAAGAAAAGATAGAGTTTATAAAACAAGGCCTAGAGTTATATCGTTTTGCTGGAGGGCATTTACTGTAAACTCCCAATTTATATTCTTGACGTATGAAAGAAAATGTTGCGGCTTAAAGGATCTGATTCATTTGTATTGAAGTTACATAATAATATATAATTTTTATATAACCTCTCAAAGCTGGAGGTGTTTTACAGAATATTAAAATATGCAAAGCTTTAGAAAACAACCATAAAACATGAGTAAAGACAGTGCAGCCCTAAAAAGAGCAGCAGCAGAGCATCGGGTGAGGAATAAAATATGTTTTTATACAAATGCTTGCACAAGAGGAGGAAAGGAGGAAGTGACGGAGCTGCTCTGATCCTTAAGAGGAGCTCGTTTGGGGGCTAACAAAGCTGAAGCATCGTCCCCTTTTGTTTTAGCCATGGGACTTCTCAGATTAAAGGGTTTGAGGGGCAGAAAACGGTATTTAGAGTTCAGACATGTAGCGTGGAGCTACAGCGTGAAGTTTGAAAGTAATCAGCTGAATAAACTAGTCCCTCGATTTAGTTAGTATCTGCTCTCTGGATAGGGTGCTTCTCATGGACTCCAGCTCAGCCTTCACTATAAAAGGTTTTGGGGCTTGGTTGTCCCAGGAAACATCAAACACAGCTGACGTGGTCCTCGCTCTAAATGCAGCTCAGGAAACCCAACGAATGCCTCAAGAAGATGAAGAAGAAGAAGCAGCTGTTTTAGAAGAGGAGGAGAACGCTGACTGAGATGATGGTTTCTGGAGGAATCAGGAGACTTTCTGATGATATGTCACATTTCATCATCTTGCAAACTCTGTGAAGCAAACCCAAATGATCTGTTTGGCAAACTCTCAGACTGTGCATCCACCAGAAAACAAACTGGGCCCGTGTTCGGTGCAGCATACCAGATCCCCCGGGCCTATTCTTGTTATGGAGTTGCACCGACCGTCACGGTTTTCTTGTCGTTTAACCAAACGCAATGAACAAAGGAGGTCTTGTTGTTGCTTTTAGAAAGTCATCATGATGTTTTTTTTGTGCATGTGTGGGAAACGTATGCAAGTCTACAGCTGTCCTGGACGTCTGAGGTTCAGGTGGCAGCGCGTTGTCCACTAATGGCAGGGCTGGCGGTTCATCCTCCCACATCCCCTCCACATGCAGAAGTCTCCTTGTGCAACTGTGTTTACCAGGAATCCCGTTCCTGACGTATAACAAATGTGTTTTACATCTGCAGATCTGTAGCATTTATTTAACTATTTTATTGTTGCTTCTTTCCAACCAGCTGGTTACAAACTGTGATATTTTTTCTAAACCCAATCAAACAGCAACTAAAAGTAAACAAGTGAAAACAAAACTTCTAAGAGTGTTAGAATAATTGTCCCACATGGGGCGGTTACTCTGGAGCTATAAGTTATTCTGCTAACTGATACCTCCATCCTCCCGTCCTGTTTTAATTGTTTGCTGCTCTTATAAGCTGGAAGCGGTTCCTTCTGTGGCAGACGTGAGAAAATACGTGTTTTAAAATGTAAACAAGGATGCAGGTTAGTTGTATAGGAATTTAATTTTAGGGAGACAGGGAAGGTGTGAGAATGGATGAAAGAGAATCCCTGTAAAGCACTTTGAGCATCACAAAAACAGAAAACTTACAGTTTTTAAAACAATTTTTAACTGTAATTTAAAAAAAAAAAATTACAGCTAGGAACTAGTAAAGTCACAGGAAAAAGCTTTTAATTTATATGTTGACTGTAACACAACAGGATAAAACTATAGATAAAACTGTATTTTTACGAATGGAGACACTTCACACTGTTCTCCTGTATTTAGATCAGTTAAAAAATAAAAAATAAAATCATTATTTCACGTTTCGTCGTTTAAAAGAGTAATAGTGAATATTTTTTAACTGTTATTTTACATATTGAACATGTTTTCTTAAATTACAGATAATATCTAATAAAATCACAGAAAAATCTCAGAAAAAGTGTTACTTTGCATGTTAACTGTTAAAAAAAGAAGTTCAAAACTGTAAATAATTTCAATATTAAAGATTTGTAGTTTTTGCAAACAGAAATCTATGTTTTCTCAGTGTGACATTATAGAATTACTGTTTAACTGTATTTGAATTAGCTAAAAATATTATTATTTTATAGATATTTGCAGCTATTTTCAACTAAATTTTTTTTTTATTAATTGATTTTTATTTTTATTTTTTTTATTTTTACAGCCTTTAGCCGCTACAAATTTCCGCATTTTTAAACATCTTTTACTCTCTGGTAGAGGTCAATAATGTAGTCGCTAAACACAGGGGTAAATGAAGTTTAGCTCTCTGAATATAAAGGGCTGTCGACCCTGAGAACAATGTTAAAGGATCAGAAGACACCCGTCCCATTCTTATTTATTTTCTTAAAGCAGACCTGAGGATGTGGTCCAGCTGCTGTATGTGACACTCCTCAGCCTGCGAGGAAAACCTGAAGTCATGATGTCTCTGAGGATAACTGTGAACACTGGTGGTCATGGAAGAACGCGCCGGCTCCTTCTATGGAGCTATAAACTTTTACAGATGGGTAAACAGCGCTTGGCCTCCACCACAGCTGCACACTCACATGCACCGCAAAGATGGACACGCTGTTGGCTGAGGAGAAAGCACTTGACTACTTTCTGACTTCACAAACAGCGAACAAAATCAGCGAGCGTGTGTGTGTGTGTGTGTGTGTGTGTGTATCCATCTGCACAAGTGTGTGCATGTGTGCTAAGTGCAGCATTAGCAAACGCTCTTATCATTATTTTAATGTCACGGTCATTACAAGTAATAGTCAGGTACAACACCCAGAGAGAGAAAGAGAGCAGGCAGCTAATAGAGGATATTTTACAGTGAGCAGCGTATATGCACATGTGTGTACGACGGCTAGAAGCAGATCGTGTTAGAACAGAGTCAATCGTATGTGAAGTTTTGATATCGCCGGTGCTTTTCCCGTTCCTCTCAGCGGAGATCCACGCTGTGTGCATGTGCTCCGAGATGGGTTTTTTTTTTTTTTTCCCGTGTGGCGCCATCTTTTCGGCGAGAGTGTGCGCGACTGAGTGATTGTGCGATAATTGCAGTGGTGGTGGTTGAAGAGTGATGGCTGACCGATTAACGGGCTCGTCATTGTGATGATCACCTGCGAAAAGGTCAACAACATGACTTCCTCTCCGATTAATTATAGCTTCTACAGGTAGCAGTGGAGCTACCGCTGAGAGGAGAGGAGGGGAGTAAGGAAAGGGAAAGAGTTTGGTGTAACATTGTCTATCATTAGCCTGTTTTGTGCCTTCTTCTTCTTTTTTTTTTTTTTTGCGGGTATCCTGCCTATCCTCGATGAAGGGGGTTTATGCAAAAGTAGAATTGTCGACGGATGGAGTGGGCTTTGCCATTAGAGATGTTATTTAAGTGCTGTTAAAGTTATGAATCTGGGGCCACTTACTGCTTTAGAAACTTGATAATGTGGCGAAATTGCACCTCTTGAGGAAGACATTATGAACTGTCCCTCTATGTGATGTAGGAAACTTTCACCGCGGCTGCAGAAAGCGGCTCGATCCGCGTCCACATGTTGTCAAGCAGTTGTGCGTTTGGTTTAATGCTCTGTTGCTATCCATAGACGTGACATTTGCTTTGGCATTTTCTCATCTGATGCATTGAAATTCATACTTTATAATGCAGAGTTTTAAATTTTAAGTGCACATATTGGTTTTTTGGGAGGGGACTGTTGGTCAGATGACTTGTGTTGAAACCAAATAAAACAAAGCAGAACACAGGAATGACTGCCACCACTGCTGCCGCTGGTCGTTTTACAGAAAGTCAACCACTTCTATCAATACCAATTTGAATAACACCCATTTTGGTGTCACAGTTTTTTGAGCTGATTTTGGACAGCTGCAATGCGTTGAATCCAAATATGACATTGGTTTTGCTCAGTGAGGTCAAAATTTTGATTTGATGAAACATGCAATTTACTTGTATTTACCTTTACAAATGTTTACGCTCATCAACTCGTGGATCATTCAGCTTATGGAAAGGATCAGAAAATGAAATTTGTCCTCTGAAATCCGATTTCATGTGAGAAATACTAAAATAAATCAATCGCTAATGTCAAAAAATGGAACTGATTTAATGGTAAAATTGATTTTTTTAAAATCGAGTTGGCATAAAAACCTGAGCTGATACAGAAAAGCAGATGTCACTTTTGGATTCAGCGTTGCAGAAATGTCCTAAATCAGTTTTAAAAAATCCAAGACACCTTCAAAAAAGTGTTAGTTTGTGTAATATACTCTCAAAATACATCTTTATAAATACAGTTAGAGACATCTCCTGATCAAACATAACGAAAGTGTTAACATGGGAATCAGGGATGTTATCTAAGTGCTGTTGAATCTGTTGCCGGTTGCTGCTTGAGAATCTTAGTAATATGATAAAACTGCAGCACTTGAAGACTTTATGAACTGATCTGGAGATAGTTCTTTGTCTCTACTGTTTGATGTCGTCTCTACATCTTAATTATCCAGCAGTGAGAGCCAATCACAGCAGTTCACTGTCCAGCCCAGTTTAGCTTCCAGAGGTTTATCAGGTCATTTCACATCATGTAAGGTGAACTGGTTTGTGTTTGAAAATGCATTAAACACAATTTTAGACAAATATTTTCTACTAAAATAAAAAGGGTACATTGTCACGTGAAAAAACATGATGACAACTGTATGAGATGAATGTATTTGACTTCATTCATTCACCATAAATCAGCTCTGAGCTGGTTGGTTAAAAGCAGAAGAGAACGTTTAGCATCAGCTGTTTCCACTGTCTGTCAGATCAACACAAACCTTCCATCCTCCACAGTTGGGTAAATTGTCAAAAGGTCTGAGGACTTGCTAAGAGAAGGCCGACCCAGACAGACCTGCAGCAGACTGAACCATGTGAGTAAAGCGTCTCCCAGAGAGACGTCGTGTCGTCGTCGTTGCTGTAACCGCTGTCGGTTCATCAGAGCCATGACGCCGGCTGCTCGGTGACGTGTTGGCTAGCTGGTGATCTGAAATGCTGCTTCATGTGGAAAACAAGGGAAACGAGGGAGTTATTGCAAAGAAACATTACGACTTTCTAATAACTCCATCCAGAATGGCAATGCAACGTATGCTCTATTTCTTGCATCCAAAGATATGGAACCAGTTTGAACACAATTGGAACACAAAGTCAAAAGCAATAAATTCACATTTTCTGGCTGGCTTTGCAAAGACGTGTGTGCTGGCCATGACGTCCTGCTGTTTCACTCTGAAGTGTGGCGGCTGTCCTGAGAGAGAAGCTCTGCAGCGGCTGTTCAAGCTATGCAACCAAATCCCAGTTCATAAGGAAGTAAGATGATGCAAGACTTTTGTGATCCAAGAAAGCTGTCGGTGCCTCTGAATCTAAATTATCCTGAACTGAGCTATAGAAACTGTGTCCTGACTGATGGACACAAGCATATGTCATTAATTACGGTAAGCTGGTAAGTGCAAATGTTAGATGGATGTTTTAAAAGGATTGTTTAACAGATAAAAGTTCTCTACCAGTATTTAATGTGACACTTGAAAAAAAAAAAGTATATTTAAAAAAAAAAAATTAACTGTAATTTTTAAAACTATTTTCAGCTATTTTATAGATTTTTCCTGTTTTGTTAAATTAAAGATAGTAGCTAGTAAATTACAGAAAAAAAACATATTATTTGCTCTTATAAAAAAAAACTAAACAAAACAGGCCAAAGCTGTAAATAATGTCCTCATCAAAAAATCTGTATTTTTGCATTTCACTGGAAGCTTTTATTGTCAAATTACTCTTTTTTTTCTGTATTTAAATCAGCAGAAAATATTATTTTACAGATATTTTCTTTCATTTTAAAGAAAAAAAAATATTTTAAGGATTGAAAAATGGAAAATCATTTTTAATTAATTATTATTAGCATGTTGACTGTTAAAAAATAACAACAAAAACTGGAAATAGTGTTCAAAAGTTTCATGTATTTTTTTTTTTTACCGATAATAATTTCTTTTACAATGCGTGACCTTAAAATTACACCATATTACTGCATCCACACCTGCTAAAAATATCATTATTTTGCATTATATTAGGTCATTTTCACCTTTTGAAAAACATTAAAGCAGTCATCTTTTTTTTTTTTTAATTTATTTGTTTGGTTACTCTTTTTTAAACAGATTTCTTCTTATTATATATTTTTTGATCCCGTCAGGAGGAGGTCCTTTAAAACAAGTGTGACGTGCAAACTTTGAGCAGCTGCACTAATAATGGACATTTCAGGGAAGCAGGAGCCATCTTGTGCCCAGCAGTTAAACCCGACGATCTCAGTCTTCCAAAAGTGGCTCACAGAGAGAAAACAGACAGTTTGCAGGAACACTGTAGCCGTGCACATTATTTTGTTGTGTGTGTCTGGCAGACGGAGACAGAGGGAGGGATTCCTGCAGTGGGCATGTGGGTGGCAGAGAATCTTTGGCTGGGATGTTGGCATGTCTGCTTTCTCCAAAAGCTGTCCATGTGTGGGCAACGAGATAAAGTCCTGTTTGTGTGTGTGTGTGTGTGACGGTTTGCGCGCGTGCATGCAGTTTTGTTTTCATGCAATATCTATGTCATTTAAGTCTTCTGTACATTCACACTCTTTATGCATACGTTTGTGTTTCATTTTAGGGCTGACAGTTACACTGAATTGGATTAGATTAGAAACTCAAATTGCTGGCAACACAAAACACAAACGTGTCTGCTGGAAGCTCGACGTGATGAGCGGGAAGTCAGACGTGGCAGCTTGTTGCACTGCTGATGGTGTTGAATCAGCATCACATACATCAAGAAAAACATGTTGTTTTTATTATTTATGTTTAATGTATCACACAAACTTAGCATCTTGTGTGTGCTTGTGTTTAAGAATAAGTTGTTCTGAAGGATCGTTTCTCTTTCACGCTGTTTCATTTCATCCTGCAGCGGTCAACCACTCCAATGAAACCAATCAAGGAAATGTTTTGCTTTGTAACAGTACGTATCCCTTTTCCAACACATGCATAGATTTGTCAACCTTTTGTCTTTTTATTTTCCAGTATCGCAGCACTTATTTCTTCTACTAGCCTTTTTATACAGAAACCCTTTGTTTCTCTGGGTCTCTGACAGTGGAATGAAATTGTCTCTTTTGGTTTTTTCAAAATAGTTGCATTACAAATGACTGAAAATTGAAACAGCCACAAGTCAATAGAGGAAAAATTAGTGAAATAGCTGCATTAAATGACTTTAATAACATAACAGACTGAATACATGGTGACGGTTTTAGTGTTAACAGTCTTTAAGGAGCGTCATGTATTTACCACATTACACTTCTCAAGCTGTGTATTTAGTGTCAATGCATCCTGTTTTGTTTTCCAAAAATGGCAGCACATGTAATAACAGGGGATTTCTTGGATAGCCCTTGACTAAATAATATAAAAAGAAATTAGTTGGATATTCTTGGAGGTATTTTTTTTTAACTTAAAGGAGCAATTAAAGATGAAAAATATTAAGAAATGTCAAGAATATTCTAAGAAATTGGGGAAAAAAACACTGTAAATATTACTTGAGTTAATCTAATAAAATATTGGCACTGACAAGAAAGTTTATTGGATTATTAATTCTGATCTGATTTCTACAAAACCAAGGACATTATATCTGCTTCGAATTTAGTTTTGCTCATTTTAGATATACGGCAACAAAACACACATATATCAGTTGTTAATAATAATTTTTTTCCTTCTGTTCAATACATATATGTGTGCAGTCGTCCTCAAATGTATTCATAGCCTCCCATTAAAGAAGGAAAAAAACAAAACAGCTGTCACTGAAATAAGCTGAAATTGACAAATAAATAAAAATTTCATGAAAATCATGACATTGCTTCTGAATTGTGGTTCAACAGAAATATTTTTAAAAAACAAGCAAACAAGCCTGATGGGACCCATAAACTAGTATTTAGTTGAACAACCCTTTGAGCCAATCAGGTGTTTTCTGTAACTCTCAGTCAGACTTGTGCACCTGTTGACAGGTATTCTGATTTCACTGCTCATCAGCAAAGGGCTCCGGGACATCTTTTTATTTTTTTAAATTATTCTTTTCAACCACAATTCAAAAGCAATGTCTTATTTCACTAATTTATAATTTAACAAATTTGTATTTATTATTACTTTTTTCAGTTTCTAGTAATTTAAGTGACTGTTGTGAATTTTGCCTTTTCTTTAATGGAAGGGTATGAATATATTTGTATGCACACCCCCTGCATCCTAAATCACCCCTTTGGGAGACTAGACTTCGATGATGTAATTTGTTTCCACGGTCTCACCCTGGCGGCCTTGACGACACCCCACACATGCGAGTGGAAGCAGACAAATATAGCAGCGACACCCACCGTGACCTCCGACCTCCAGTCGGCATTGACTGGAGTTCACTGGGCCGTCCTGACTGGGAGGGGTCGGCCTGAGACAATAGGCCTCTGACAGACTGGGAGCATCAGAGGTGACCTCAAAGGGAACGAACACTCAATTTGGGAGTCCATAAACATTCACACGACACCATGAAGCAGTGAATCGCGGCCTGTCAGAGACTCCTGTAAGTGTCAAAAGGAGATTATTGTAAATTTGCAGACAGTAATAAGTTGCCAGAAACTAACAACAAATCTCTTTCTTCCTTAATAATATGCGACAAGAGACTTCTTTACTTCTGTAAAGGCGGCTTATATTATTTAAATCTTATCGGCGTTTGTCGGGTATAAAAGAAGTCAAGTTGACATTTACCTGAAACAATGAACAGAACTCTGAAATACCAGAGACGTAGAATTATTTAAGGTGTCGCTGTAAAAGAACCAGATAACAGCGACAGCGTTTACCTGATGTCAGAGCTGCTTAAACAAACAGCCAGAGTGGTCACAAGTTGAAGCTAATGTCTTATTTATAGCTTTGGTTTCTTTAAATGTTAAATAGTTATCGTCTGCCCCGTCTACACAGAGGAGTTTTGCATCTTCTTTTGTTATTTATACCATTTATTTCCCCATTTTTGTCCCCTTTACAATCAGATGTCTTTAAAGCAGCCATCAGTAGTGACTCCGGCTCTTGTTTTCTTTCCACCGTTGCCCCCTGAATGACACTCCTTTGTCCTCTGGGTGCCCCGGTGCCTTACCTCCACCCAACCAGCTCACTTCCTTGTTTTTCTTGCCACTCACTTGTCCTGTGAACTGATATCTGTGGCAAAATAAACCAAACAGAGACCTCTCACCTTTCACGTCAAATAAACTTCACACCTCTGTCTGGCCTGAGAAGAAAAATAAACTCCACGCATACTGTCACACACATCCTGGGAGGGTAAGAAGAGTTTGTGGAGGTAATCTGTGCCTTTGTCTTGGACAGAAACGAAGCCTTTAAGCTGCATTTATCTTTTCTAACAGGCAAACATGCACACACACACACACACACACAAAGAGAAGACAACACATCTGTGTAGGTATGGGCAGAGATGCAGGGAGGAGATTCTGTTACATGCACCTCTCATTCCTCGCCGGGATCAGAGGATTTTGAACGAGGAAAGGTCAGAGACTGCGATTTGGAAGGTTGCGTCCAGATTGCCACTCCACTGGCCAGTTGGACGGATGTGCAGGATTATGTCAAATCTGCACTGTATTGTTGCATTTTAGTCAAATTACTCCGCTCTCATCTGTGATAATAGGCACACACACACACACACACCAGCACACACACATTCATAGTCGTAGCACACTACTTACTTGCATAATGGATTGAAATTTGCCATTGTGGGGAGATAGACAGGTGTTACTTTGTTTAGAATGATTGGAGTTGATTTGGGACTCG
>NW_007579346.1:57822-67450 GCF_000690725.1 Stegastes partitus | reverse complement strand
GTGTGTGTGTGTGTGTGTGTGTGTGTGTGTGTGTGTGTAGTACTAATGTTGCGGGGACATTAATCTGTTTACACAGTCACTTTGTGGGTACTCGCTTCCCTTTTGGGAGCAATAAGCAAACCCTCATTACGTAAATGATTATTATGTCATTTAGAGACGTGGTTCCAGGATAATGTACATCTTCAGAAAATGAACCTGTTGTCCTCCAGAGTGGTGGAAATACAACCTTGTAGCTTTGAGGGATCTTTTTGCATTCATACCAGGGCGTTAATTAACAATATGCACACAAACTGGAACTTTAAACCTGTATTAAAACCCAACAGTCCTCTTTGTGGCCACTGAAGCTCTCAGAAAGGTTCTTGTTTTCCCTGAAAGAATCCTGCTTCTGTCTTTTATCCTGCACCAGAATTTAGTTTTTTGAAGAAAAGAAACGCGCGACCACTAAAAACACACGTCTTTGCCTCGACTCTCCTTCTTATTTCTGCTTGGAACTCTGCTTTATTTAGAAAAAAAAACAACCATGACATTTCTGAATATGCACAAGGGGAGCAATCTGCAGCGTGTGAAGATTATAATAATTTAAAGCTGATGGAGTTACTTTCCAGGATGTCTTCAGTCGGAGGGCACTATTTCTTCACGTAATGCCCAGATTGTTTAATGCTCTTTCTGAAACACCGGTCGACACCTGCTCGGGTGCAAATCTGCTCGTCTCCTGCTCCGAACTGTTCATTAACACCTGAGGAAAATTGTTGCAGCACGAATGTCCTGCGGTTCAGTTTGAGTGTGTCGCCTCCTGTTCAGACTGTTTCTATGCGCTCACAAAACTTCTGCTCTCGGATTTCTTGGTGAATCGTCGCTGTTAAAACTCCCCAAACAGTCATATTATATTGTTATTAATATTAAAAGTCCTACAAGAATTACATAGAAGCCCTGGAGAGTGTAAAAACCAGTTAGGAGCAGTGATTTCATTGGTCGTTGTCAGAGCTGGTGTTCTATTGGTTGGGAGCTTTTGACGGAGATGTTTCAAGCATCCAAGAGTAACGGTGCAAGTTTGAGAGCAGAAGTTTTGCAACAGAAGCAGTCTAAGGGTGAGGAGATGCTCTGAAACAGGACATTTGTTCGACCAGTAGTGTATCTGGCAGGCAAAGAGGAGTTTAAAGGAAAGCATTAGAAAACCTGAATGCAACAATTATGCTCTCAAATTCATAGACTTTGCTCTTGAATAAATATAAGGGGAACAAACGAATTGATTTAACTCCTAAAACCTCATCTCTGTTTAATAAAGACAATAATCCCTTCCTGCTTTACAATGGTTTAGTCATCTAAGACTCAAACACTGTAAAACTACTAACGCCACACGACACAATAGACATGTTCAAACTAGAAAGCGATTCTGAGGAAGAAGAATAGCACAGGAAGCTCCATCCTGAAAGCTGACAGGATCGATTCTTTGGGTTTACTACGTATGAAACTCCAAAAATCTGAATCCGTGTTTGTGAGATTGTCATCAGAGTGCTGCAGTTTTACAGTGAAAATACTCAGCAGTAGCACCAACTGCTTATTTCACCCATGATGTGTTCTCTAACACATAAGAAACACCACGTGGACGTGTTAACGAGGTTGATTGATGATTTTCCAACCAGAGAGTCTCAGTGTCATTCATTCATTTGATACTGATGTACAACAAAAGAGTAACTGTGACTGATGGAGCTAAATTTGCCTCTTCATGACCAGGTTCCTGCAGAAGTTCCTTCATACATCCAGGTGTCAATTTTCTCTCACGGTGATTTATTTATGGTCCATTCTAACCATTTTATTAAAGAGAACAGCAGGTTGGGTTGCACTTACGTCAACTAATAATATTTTGTCTTAGTCAGGTTTTGTGTTGTGTCTTCGTTTGTCCTGCTTCCTCCAGCTCAGTTGGTCAAGTTTGCACTCAAACATACATGAATGTTATAGAATCACATCTGGCCTGCAGCAGTGTAGAGTCATTTAGCCAGTGGATAAATCACTAGTTGATCCAAAAAGGTCTTGTTTTAACACCATCTAGTCATCTTTTCTTCATTACTACACTAAAATCTGCATGCAAACACTCAAAAACAAGCACGTGTTAGCCGAACAAGAACACTTATGACTAAGTCGGGACCTGCTGATGGTCATACATAAGCAGAGAGGTAGCCTGAACTATTTAAATATGCTGCTGATCATGTTACGTGTGAGACAAAGATGCTCTACTTCCTACATACAAAACAATATGTACGTTGTCTCCCTTCCACAAACACGCAAGTTACACTGCGTTTGTGTTTCATGTACAGATGGGTTCAGTTAATTTGGTTTTGTTAATATTCATTGTTTGATTTTTTTTCCCTCTGTATGTTGTTTTTATTCTTATATCTTCATATTAACTTCAGAGTGCACTCTAGGTATTAATTCCAACAATTCAAGGTGCTTTGGTAACGCTTTGAAGTGTTTTAGTGAAAGTGTGCGTGTCTGCGCGTACACCTGTGTGTGTGTGTGTGTGTGTGTGTGTGTTTACTGTAGCCGATGCTATCTGTGCACTTTGGATTTTCCGATGTTCTGCATTCCTGTCGGAGCCTCGGCGGCAGGCTGAGGTGAATACCTGCGGAAACTCGGAGAGGAAGAGCATCTTACTCATGCAAATTGTTTTTCTCCTCTTCCTGTTGGTGGATTTATTTGTAAACAAAAGAAAATAAATAGCCTGCTGCTTTATCTGGCGCCGCTATCGTAGGAATGCATTCTAACCCGATTCTCTCCTCTCCCTCTCAGTTTGTTTCTCGACCAGTACAGAGCCAGCCTGGTTGATGCTATAAGGAGATTGCTGAAAGCCAACGTAAGTGTTTGCCTCTGTGTGTCTACTGTATGTATCTCTGCGCTTATCCCCTCCCTCTAAATCACCTCCCACTCTCCTCAATCATAATTAGGCTTTGCCCAAAACCCCCATACACATTAACAGTCTGACAGGATTAATATCATGTAATGCTTTAATGCTTATTATAAGCAACTTGAATGCATCGCTCTGATCTCCGCCTCTCTCTTCTCGTCCCCTTCCCTTAATCATAAATCCCAGGCAACTTCTCCCTTTTGGCCTCGCGATAAGACCCCACGCTGTGACAGCCAAAGCAAATGGGGGGAAAAAAGCAAAAGGCTGGAAGAGATAGGGTTGAGATTTCTATTCATCTGAGGGAAGACGGGGTGCGTTTTAAGTACAGAGGCCAGACTGGTGGAGGGAGTATCTGTTTATGAAAAAAGGGGTGAAAGCGGCACCGAAGGGAAGGAGACGAAGGAGGAGAGGTTAGAGCGAAAAGGAGAAAAAAAACAGGGAAGTGGTGGAAGATCTAGCTCCTTGTGTTCAGTGTTTAATTAATCTTCTTTGACATATTTCATGAGGATTATTTGGCGTTCATTTCAACACTAGTTATTCAAAATTATCACCAAAAAACCCCCAAAAATGATCAAAATTCAGGAGAAACATTGTCCTCGTTTCTCTAAATAACCCACAGACCCTGTTTTCAACAGAGCTGCTTTTTACAGTAGAAACAGTCCCTCTGGAAACTGCTGACCACAGTGTCTACACATAATCCAGCACAAATGTGTTCGCTGTTGTGATTTTTTAAATGTCACTGATTTGAAATGCTGTCAGCAACTCAAATAAGATTGCATTCACTTCCACTTTATTGGAGTTTGGGCAGAAATCTCCAAAACTGAGCACACATAGAACCAGATTGAGGTAAGTGATGTTTTTATGTAGTTAGCTTTAAAGTCTGTATTACCTGAGCTGCAAACAACAGACGTATCTGGAAAGATTCTAATATTAATATTATAGGTTCTTGCTTGTTCCTGAACGCGTGTCTCGGTTGCTGCTGCTGTGGTCGAACGCTGTCAGACGACAGACGTGACATCTGGCCGTGGTTGTACATCTGTGTGTTAAGTCTCCCTTCATGTGTCTCCCTCTTTAATCCAGCGGAGATAATTCAGGGGCTAATATGATTTGAGTGTCGGCCATCAGACTGTCGCTGCCACAACAAGCTTTGCCAAATATTTAATAATTTGCTAAGCTGATTAAACAATTAACAAAGCAATTAATTCTCCCATCTAATGGCACTAATTTGTTGTTTCTGACAAAGGTGGTCCATCCGGTGGGCTGGATCCCCTTAATCAGCTGATTAGTGCTGGAGGAATTTGGTCTGTTTGTTTGCTTTTGCTGTGTTTTTTTTGACAGAGTGGGGTTTGGCAAAAAAAAAAAAAAAAATGCAACTGGATATACAGATGAAAATACATCTGTCAAACGCAGTGATCCTGCTGTTTTCGCCGCCTTTATGTTCTTTCAGCTTGTGTTGTGTCATTGTGCGTTTCATTGTGTGCGATTGTGTGAGCATCCCTCTTTGCTCCATTTAATTAAAACAATAATAACACGATCAACATGAAATAAAACTGAAAGCTGAAGGATTTCAAAGAAACTTTGAACCTGTTGGTAATCCTCTTAGTATTTGCCGGATGTCTGTGATGCGTGTGCACACATACACGCTCTTTCTTTTCCGTCCGTCTTTCTCACACCCACATGGACACACAAACACGTCCAAAACTCAAGTAGACAAAATTCACACCTACACGCGTGTGTTCGTGTTTCCAGGGTTGATTGGATTTGTAGAGCTTTAACTTTCTGTTTTTATTTTATCGTCTAATATAAACCTGAAAAAAAAAGACATTCTAGCAACTAACGCTTTGAAAGCTAAACAAGAAATGTTATGAGAAATGAGGTGTGAAAATATGCGTGAAGTACCCTAGAAATGTACTCTACACTCCTCCTCCTCCTCCTCCTCTTGTGTTCTACCCAGGGCATGGCGTTGGTGTTCGCTCCGCTGCGAGGTGAAACCCTGAGACTGTTTTGTCAACTGGCCCAGCAGGCCGGACTCTCCGTCTCCCAACACCAGCAGTACGACGCTCAGGTCTGGGATGTTCACTTAAAGGTAAGAAGTGTGTTTAAGAAGAGAAAGACACTCGTCCAGCTTGACTCCACGGCACAGAAATAAAAAATAAAAGACACTTGAATCGGGCAGCGTTTTGGAAAGAGGGATGACTCGTACATGCGGACAAAGTGCTCATAGAATTTGTTATGTAAGCTGTTTTCTCACCGTGACTTTAGAGTGTCACCTTCTTCTAGCTTATGTTCCCCGTCAGAGAGTTGAAAGTGTGACTATAAATAAATAAAATAGAACAGCGTTAACAGCGATAGTATTTATGAGAGAAAAACGATGGAAATAGACTAAAACTACACTTTTGACCATTTTTACGTGCAGATATATCTTTAATAGACAGTTTGATTGAGGAAAATGCGACAGAAATGCCTTTTGCATTGACATAACTTGATGCTATGTGTCAACTGGGGCCGCGTGGGATGGCATCGCTTCTGAATATCGCCCGCTTGCTGGTCGTGCACTAGCGGGCCACTAGGTGGTCACATGACAGCCGCTCTCCCATTCACCAGACACCAGCTCTGTAGAAGCGGTGAACCAACATGGAGGCTCATCTGCAAACTTGTGCTTTTACTGCAAAAACCGTTCAGCGAAATGTAAATGGTCACTTATATAGCGCTTTACAATGTGTTTCTCATTACCCCGTTCATACACCAATGGCGACAGAGCTGCCGTGCAAGGTGCTGCCTGCCATTGGGAGCAACTTCGGGTTCAGTGTCTTGCCCGAGGACACTTTGACTGTGGAGGGGTGGGGATCGAACCGCCAACCTTATGATTGGAGGACAACCTGCTCTACCACCTGAGCAGCAGCCGCCCTGTGAAAAGTATTTCTGAGAACATTTGAGGCGAGAAATAGGCTATGCAGTTGCTGAATCTGTCCTCATTTTAGTTCAACAGCAGCTAGTTTAGCTGTTTTACGAAAGTTTCGCGAGGCGTCGGACCTCTGCTCCCCGTGCCTCACTTGCATAAAGTAAAAGTCAAGTCTACTTTATGCAAATAGGCACGCGGGCGACACTACACCTCATCACTAGAAACGCTCCGCAACGCTCCAGAACAGGACGTGGGACGTTTCACATACACAATGAATAGGAAGCGGGATTTTGCCGGATCCAGTGGACACATAGCACGAGTTTCTATGATGACTTCCTTTATGTTTCAATCAAGGCAGCGGCATAATAACATTTCTACTGGATTGATTCAGATCTTTTTCAAGTCTGTCTGCTGTAAAGGTTCATTCAGCCTCAATTCACCAAATGCCCCACGCCTGATTATCTTTAATTTGACAGATTTTTTTTAAAACGTGGTGAATATTGATTGAGTAGATCATGTGTAAAAATCTAGGATCATAGGTTACATTAGTTTTTGGGTTAAAAATCGTGTCAATTTCTACACGCCAATCTGTGGAGAAATGTTTGAAATGCTATAACGTGATAATTAACATCGCTAGAGTCCTGAAACTGTGTGGACTCATTGATCAGTGCACCAGGTATTACTGATACCAGCTTTCCCAACACAGTGTTTCTACGTGACTAACTCTTTGCTAACAAGGTTATAATGATAAAGAAATTAAAAATAAGTAAAAATATATATATGTGACAAATACACGTGATTGCTAATGGTACCACTATGAGTTGGAAAACTGTGATTTTTCTTTTCGCCCAATAACAATATTAGGCAGGTCTTCCAGTTGGGACCACTACTGGAGTGGCTCCACCTTTCATACCTGCTCAGTGCATGTTTAAATATTGGCCATGAATACAAAAAAAAAAAGGTAATTTCAAAAATCCTCCATGAAGAAACCAGCAACCGTCCACTTTGTGCACTCAGCTTTAATAAAGACTTGCAGATAGTTTGAAGTTTGTCGAGACGCGTCGGCCCAAAACCAAGCTGCTCGGCACTGCGAGAGTGAAAGAGAGAAGGAGAGGAAAATAGAATGAAAAAAGGGGGAGAAAAAAAAAAAGGAGCAACAGAAAAGCATATGAGTAGGCTGTGTTAAAAGAAGTGGTGTCCAGCTGTTAACTCCATTACACACACGGCTACAGAAGAACAGGACAGCGAGGAGTGGTGCTAAATTGGTGCGCACGCGTTCACCTACACTGGTGGGAGAATTGGACAGACTGGCCATTAAAGTGCCTGTTAAAGTGGCTTGAACCTCAGCAAGGAAAAAAAATCTTGCTCCTTTCCCCCCTCTTTCTTTCTCTCTCTCTTTACTGTTTGTCCTTCACCAGTTTTAACATTCACAATCGCGCTCACATTCTTTATATAAGTGACTTTCAAACCCACTTAGGATGCGCTACTCATTTGCAGAAGGGGGACTGACTCAAGACAGGCCAGGCTTATGTAAGAGTGTCGCAATCCACATTGAAGGAAGTTGAGTCTCTATTAAACACGCACAAGTACGCCCTTCTGATCATATCGCTCCAGCCAATTAAAATGTCGACCTTGTGTGCGTTACCAGCTTGTCAAAAATGTGCCCTTTGAAAATAATGTCGCCACACAACTAATTAGAACCTCTTAGGTTTTTATACATATAGAAAAGAACAAGAAAACTTCCTATACATTGTTGTTTTCCTTGATGTACATTATACCTAGACTAGAAGTAAATCACAATACTTATATTGACATGTTTAGTGTATGTGAAAACACTGGGGAAGATCAGGAAGGTTTTTGTCCCGTATTTATCCAAAACTATCCTTTAACTCTACGCCTAATCTGGGCATCATTGGCCTATCAAATAGGTGCTTTTATTGCTGTTGTTCCCTAACATTTAGGCAAGTAGGAACTTTAAGGTGCCTTATCACCCATTCTGATCATGGATAAACTGAAAGTAACATAGGTAGGAGGTGTCAACCTGGACATATACGACATATACAAAATAGAGCTTTACAATATGTAATAAACGTAGCAACAAATTGTCAGAGTGCACTGTAATCCAAATTCTTTTCGAAACCTAGTGGTAGCTTTGGTGCCTAAACTTAACCAAAGGTTTCTTGAAAATGCAAGTAAACTCCAATTACAAAACAACAGGGGAAAATAAAAAGAAAACAAGACTTAAATCATAAAATATTGCCGTAATGATGGTTTGAGATGGGACTCAAGCCTTCGGGCCTAAAGTCTGTGCAAAGTGCAAAGAATCAGCAACGACACCAGAATTAAATGGGGCCTACTAGAAGGTGTAAGAGGCCTGTACTTGTCCATACATATGGGAATCATGTGTGATAATAACGCTTTTTAAATGGTATGACAACATCCAAACGTGTGCACCCTTAACAAGACTAAAACTTTGTATGATGCAGAACTCAAATCCCATAAACTCTGTTGTGTTTTGTACATAGGTGGTTTAGAAATATTTAGTTGCTGCGTTCGATTTTTAGATTTAGTGAGTTAATAACGGACCACAGGGCATTGGCTGTCCAGTCCAGCACCCATCTGTCACCCAGTTATACATAATTTTAAGCCCTAATACAATTTAAATGGGTGACTTATGTTAAAACTCACTCTTCATGTAGTTGTCATGAATGTGAAAATTAGCTATACAGACTGAAACAGTTTTTTAAAGCAGGCTGGAAACATGTTTATTTCAGCTGTGAAGTCGGTTATTTAAACATGGGGGTCTGTTAGGGCTGATTGACTGTTGGAGGCGGCCTCTAGTGGTCATTTGAGGAACTGCAGTTTTTGGAACTCGGTTTATTTGGAGTAAAACTCAACACCTGGAAGTTAAATCTTCTACTAATCTCCTACTACGGAAACACTTGATCTGTCAGGAGAGAGTTAAAAATGTCTCCTAGGATTCTCTTAAGATTCATAAATTAGCGAACACGAGCAGAATACGCTCAACACAAGAGGCACGGCTTCAGATACTAGCTCTTATAATCAGTGGTTTTGGTCTCAGGTGCAGTGGAAGGAGATGAGCTGAAGTCGATTTAGAAAAGAACAAAAACACAAAGGTCAGGGAGACGCAAGAAAGGATGCAAGAGGAATCAAGTAAAAGAGAAAGGAAGAAGTAGCCTCAGAGGGATGAAAGTGGATGCTGCCATTGTCTTAAATTTAAAAAGAGCCATAACTTTGTTTGAAAAAGCTGCAGAGAGAATTGATTGAACCTCAAGGCCACAGACTACAGTCATTGAATAATTCTAATGGTTCAGCACCTCAGCCACTTGGGAAAATTGCCACTCAGACCTGTTTTAGTAATGACAATTGCTTGACAACAGTGCCGTGTACATTGTGAATAGTGAAATTCTGACTAAAATTGATGTGGGATAAAGAAAATACAAAAAAAACCCATCATAATAATAATAAATCACCACAAAACGAGGCTTTTCTTCGGAATGCAAACGGACTGTCGGACCGTTCGGCTCAATCTTGAAATGCACACTTCCTTCTGTGACACACACACACATGCACACACACATACACACACACACACACACACACACACACACACACACACACACACACACACACACACACACATGCAGTAGGGTTAGGTGCTGTGTGGATATCAGGACAAGTTGAAGTGCCCCCCTAACATCTGAGGGTGATTAAGTCTCCTCTGCTTATCTTCTGATGAACACTCTGAACAACCCCTGTGTGTGTGTGTGTGTGTGTGTGTGTGTGTGTGTGTGTGTGTGTGT
>NW_007579346.1:0-57572 GCF_000690725.1 Stegastes partitus | reverse complement strand
CACACTCATCCATCCAAATGAGCAGCTGCTACTCATTTGCACTACAGATTAGCTTTCTTCGGCTATATTTACTTGCAGTGGGTGGACCAGAATAGAAGGAAAATCAGAACCGACAGCGGACCACACACACACACACACACACACACACACACACTATGGATTCTCTTTTGCTGTGGCGTGAAACAATCAAAGACGTCTCCACTAAAAGCATGTGTATACATTGTGATGAAACATTTATACACAGGAAAGGAGAATTTCTTTCTTCCAGCTGTTAAAATGTCTGTAGTTTGTGAGCAAACAGCGACTTACACTAAATCAGCTGTTTCTGTCTCAGTCTTTAATTAGACTGTTTATTTTAGAAGACATCCTTTTATCGAATATACATTTTAATTTTGTACTAAAGTGTTTATATTTGGCAGAAATCTAATTTCTAACACATGCAAAAGAAAATAGTGCAAATAAATTAAGCCTTGCAGCTTTTATTTTTTATTTTATGTAGTCCGGTTTATTTTAATCCTTCTTTTATTGTTAATATAACAATAAGAGGAGTGTGAGGAGACTCTGGAGCGTGCTGTAACTTTAATAAATAAGGCCCGAAATGAAGAAACATGAAATATTTGTCACATCTGGGTGTCACCAAGATATTAGTAAGAACCTTTTTCCAAAATCAGGTCATCATTGTATGGGAAATATATGTAAAACCACATACATGATAATATAATTAATGTTCAGTTAACTGGACGAAACCTTTTTACATTTATTTTGTCCATCCTTCAGCATCTTCTGGTTGTAATTATGAGCATAAACAAACCTCATCATAACACGATGCCATCACACTCAATTATCTCCTACTCGTGGCGTCAAGCCGGCAACTAAAAACACAAACTTGCCGCAACTTTAACGCAACACTGTGGTGTCATTTAAACAGGTAACTCCACATGCCTTCATTCAGGTGCTGTGTTTAGTCGTTTTCATCTTCTCATAGCGACTCATAAGCTCCTCCATCTGGCACCGGCGCTGTTCAACATGTACTCCCGGTAGCTGCGAGTGCTGCGGCTTTCCTCGCTGTGCCAGGTTCAACACATGTCAGATTTGATTTGGTTTTGGACTATACCGCCTCGGCCTTAACGTTTGCATGTGTTTGTTTTTTTTCCACCATTCTTTACTTCTCTGGACCTGCAGCTCGCTACGCTGCAGTTTTTCCAAACGTACGCCACACTTTCACCCTCTGACACGAACACACTCGAGGGACTGCCGACAGCAGGCAGGCAGGCAGGCAGGCAGGCCTCGGTGTGCAGCGGCGTTGCGTCTTAAGAACTGTGTGTGTGTGTGTGTTTGTTTGTGTGTTAGAGTGTGAGGCGTGTGCTGGGACGGGCAGACAGGGCTAGCGCGTTATCCTCTTATCCCCACTGTTGTGGAATAGAGAGGCAAGCAGCTGGAGGGACTGCAAGCAGCCTGATAATGCCAGCACTATTTTCTAACCCGCCATCTTAATCTTGTTACTCAAATGGTTGTGAAGAGAGAGTCATGAATTTTAATTTCTCACACACACACACACACACACACACGCTGGAGGAGTGTGTGTGCACATGTGTACATCCCCCGTCTCTCTCACATGCATAAATAGTATCCCCACTGTGTCCATGCACTCACACTCTCTTCCCTTTTTTTTTCGTCTCCCTGTTTCTCTCAGCTGCCCGGCCTCCTCCCTCCTCCTCCCTCCTCCTCCCTCCTCCCTCTCTTCTCTGACATATCTTCCTTCACCCTTCTCCCCTCTCCCTCCCTCTGCTCCCCTCTATCTTCCCATTTCCTACATCACGACCCACTTCTCTATTTATTCAAGCCTGTCCTTCTATCCCTTCCTCTACTCATCTCTCCATCCACCCAATCCCTCATTCTCTGTTTCCTAATCCTAGCGAGAGAGACCCCAGACATCCGGTTCATCCATCCCTCCCTTGTCTCAGAGCCCCCTCCTCGTTTTTCCACCTTGTTCACTTTTTTTTTTTTTTAAGTCGACACAAGCAGGGGAAGAATAATAATACAAAAAAAAAAAAACCGGCTAATTGCAACTCGCTGAGAGGTGGGAACGTGGTGACAAAGAAAAAAAAAAAAAAAAAACAAGGAGGGAAGGGAAATGGAGAGACAAAATGAGAGCACGAGAGAGAGAGAGAGAGAGAGAGAGCTGAGGAGGGGGTGGAAATGGCAATAAAATAAATGACTTGCACCTCGGAAAGAAGAGGAAAAAAAAAAGAGAAAAGATTGCGGGGTTGGTGGGGTGGGGGGTCGGGTTGAGAGCCGATTTAGCCAGCTACCCATGAAGCTGATTAGGCAGCCTGCGATCAGGAGGAACAGCTTTGCTTGTTAAACTTTTCACCTCTGCGAGCTCTCAGCCCTCGCCGTGGTAAGGCCTCCCCTCCCTCCCCATCCCTCCATCTATCGCTTCCTTCTGCCTGGTAGAATTTGAATGTGAATGCTGGCCGTGGTCCCCGTAGCAGGCTTAGCGCTGGTGGTGGTGGTGGTGGTTTGGGGGTGGGGGGGAGGCCAGGCAGCTGCCCCTCCACGCCCAGGCACCCCCTGGGTCGTCTACTCCCGCTCTCCCTGCCACCCTCTCCCTCCTTCTCTGGAGGGGGGGTCACAGGTTCAGCCAGTGGCCGGTGCCTGGAGGGATGGCTACAGGAAGATAACGCACATAAAGGGCAACCGGGGGGGAGGAAGGGAGGGACCTGGAGGAGGCAGAGAGGAGAGGGAGCAGTTTGTTCATGTTTAACTCCAAGCAGAGGAAACAGGGAGGAGATGGTGCGGAGGGAGGATTTCACACTTTCATAGGTGTGAGCGAGGTGTGTCACGACCTCAGGTAGCCTCACACATCACACAGAGCTCCTTATTGACGATATGTTCAAGGCTTTCTCAGATTTTACACCTGGACACATAAAACAACTACTTTTACGATATGTGCTCGCTTTATGACGCTGCAGACAAACATTACAAAGTCATTACATGCACATGTTTGATTGTTTAATATAAGCAGCGTTTGCATATAATTATCAAATGAATTTAAAGTTGACTTTTGAAATGTTGCAAGAAATTTAATAAGAATAATGTTTGCTCAGCACAAAACAAGAAAAAATGTTTGAAAAATTGAAGAAGAAGAAACAAAACTTTGGGCATCTATGGAAGAAAAATGAAGAGAAATGTTTTCAGTTGAGAAAGCTCTAATTAGTAATAGTAAAGTAGTGAATTATTTAGTTATTTGGAAGCAAAGACAACTAAAAAAAAAGGGAAAACGTGCATCAAAATACAAAAACATGGCCACAGTGGACTACTCAAGCAAAAGTTGAGCCAGATTAAACTTTTTAAAACGTCTTTAAGTATTTTAGTCACGCCTCTTGTAGTTATTCTGATGTATTTTAGATTTACCTTTAGTTCTAAATGTCCTCTACAAATATATCTTCCACTGGAGGCCTCTGTATCAGCACCCTGCTGTGTAAATGCAGTGATCTCACTAAAACCAAACGGGGGACGACTTGTTTTTTTTTTTTCATACAGTCTAATGTCAGCTGAATAAAGCGAACGACCTGCTGGGATTCTAGTTTCACTCAGATCCACCTCGGAGTAACTCTGAAGTATAATTGTTCTCCTCTCAAGTTAAAAGACTAGTTTATGACTCCAGCAGAAATGATAAATGTTGTATTTTTGGGATGCCGCGTGGAGCACATTTAAAATTAGACGTCTTGATGCCGGAATAAACTGCGTAAAGCCGCACTGTCAGGATGCTCACGAGTGCCACAAAATAGCCTAATTTGTTGGAAAAACAGCTTGTAATCAGCGTTTGAGTTTGCAACGTGAGTAGGTTTGGGTCATTTGCATAACACTTACACGCCGCTGACGGAAGAGAATTCGGGGTCAGTCTCGGGTTTTTGTTTGTTGTGAAGAGTCCTTTTCACACAGTTCTCTACTATCCTGTTCTCACACACACACACACAGTCGCACACTCTCACATGAGCAGACCCACTAAACTCACTTGCATAAGTCTCTGATCATTTGGCCAGACGCTAAGCGAGCTGATTAGCCGGTGCATGCCCAAACTGCCAAGTCTGCTTAAAAGGGCACCGAGTGGGCACCACATGGGCACCCTACAAAGCTGTGTGTGGTGTGTTTGACAGTGAGAGTATTTGTGTGCGAGCAGGAGTATTTACGTTGGAGCCGGAGCGATCGGTCAATTAGCGGATTCACAGGGAATTAATTGGCAATTATTTCCGATGATAGATTTATTGTTTAAGTTATTTTTTCGTGCTCAAGTGCCAAAAATTCCTGCTTCTCACATGTCAGAGTGGTTTTGGGTTTGTGAGCAGCTGGTTGTGCAGAAGGTTTTGATGGACCTGAAGAAGTTGTGTTTTTGGCTGTTTCTTGAAACCAAATGATTCTTTTAGAGTTTGTTTTATGCAGAGATGACTGAACTGTGAGGTTTAAACCTTGTTTGAAGGTAACAAATATAAGTAGTATTGAATATAAAAACCCATATATTGTTCATATAGGTGTGATTTTGGTTGATTGTGCCAGAAACTAACAATATGACCAACAAATAAGGAATTAAAACTAAACATAATTACGAATCCTGAAATAAAAGTGCTCATTTTTTCCCTACTGACTTGTTTTACTGTTTGTCTTTTGTTTTTAGTTTTAACTCAAGGGAGGATAATGAGCTGCTGTTGTCAGTTTTACAAACTACCTTGATCTAATTTGTCTTGTTGGTGTTTTTTCATTTGTTTTGGTTTTTTAACAGGATTTTGAAGTTAAAGAGTAACTGAGAGAAATAATAAAATTCAAAAAAAGTTCAATTGGAATTTCTAAAAACTGAAGTTCTCAGAGGTATTTTTGCCGTCATTATAAAAGTACACAGTAGGATGGTGTCAAGGATTAACCCTCTGGACTCCAAAGTCCACCAGAGGTTTTAAATGACATGTTATCTAAAAATAAATCAATCAAATTTGCACCAGTTATATCAGCCAGAAACGGTAAAAACAGGAAGAATCATCTGATTTGTACCCTCCTGATGGTCCTTGAAATAATCATGTGTAATGTGCGATTTCATTCAGAAAGATTTTAAACTTCGAAATGTGTCGTTTCATTATAATCACTTCTTTTAATTTATAAAAATGTCTTATTTTAAATTCTCCACAGGTAAACCATTTGCAACAGAGTCAGTGATTTAAGAAATTATAATAATACATTTATTTGTTTTGTAGCGTTGGTAATATATATGGGCCCTTTAAAATGTTCTTCATTTTTAATCCAAGATTTTTTCAATTTTCTTGTTTTTTCCATTTAAAGCAAATAAATTCAACCTATTTTCTTTCTTTTTTTATTATTATTAAAGGCATTATAATTTATTTGTGCTCCAAAGAAGATGTTTTTGAGTTCTTTTGATTTTGGGCCATCGTTGTTTATTTTTCATAAAGCTGCAAAAGTAGCTCTGTGGCCTCAAGGTGATCAATGAGCCCACATTGAATGAAATTGTGGAGAAAAAAAACATCCACAAACTGTTTGAGGTTTTAGAAAATGTAAGAATAAAAGAGGAGAGGTGACATGCAACAAAGAAATGAGACAATATTCTGGTTACACGCTCAGTTTCTTGGCAATCAGGACGCTTAAACTATTGGAAATGTTAATATTAGAGAACATATTCAAAATGAACTATCTCATATGTTGATTGTTTTGTTCGTTCTCACTCGTCGTATTTTGTGCTTCACAGATGCTGAGAGAGGGAAAAGAAGCATATGACGAGAACATCCACTATCCTCTCCTCATCACCTTGACCAAAGGACCTCAACCTGTCAGCCACACTCAGTAAAACCAAAACACGTGAGCCCTCAGCTGAACACAGTACCACTCCACATGTTTGCATATTTAAGGAGAGCCGGTTGTATTCTGACCCGCTACATTTTAACCATCTACCATATGCCAAAAAAAAAAGCTATCAGTATAGAAAACAGTCTCTCGGCCAGTCAGCCCTTTAACCAGTTGGCCAGTAATCGTTGACCAAACACATGAGCTCTAGTCGGCCAGTCGCTCAACCCCTCTGAGCTAACCGGCCAGGTAATCAGCCAGTCCTCTGTCACGCATCCAGTGACCTAATTAACCAGTTATCCAGCCATCATTCCAGCCAGTTAGTTGTTTGGGCGGTAAACTAGTTGCTCAGTCGGTCAGCTAATTCCTCAGTCTGGCCTACTACAGGTGTCAGTTATTCAGTCAGTTGACCCCCTTTAACCAGTCAGTATTAACCTCTGCCACTGTGTTCCTGGCCTCAGCATGGAGGCCAGCTTTAATTCATTAACTGTCACAGACTGTGGAGCGGCTCGCGGTTTCCTCTGTGTTTCCCCACTTTAATTTCTTTTAATACAACTCATTCATCCCAGTCAGAGGTCACTATTAAGAGCTTCTTTTGTGCATTACTTACAACAGTGCATTAGCATATTAGGGCACGTTCAGACTGAGGAGCAATTGTTGCTGCCCAGGAGCTACAGATTGTATAGTACACAGTGATGCTGTCAACGGCAGCAGTCCCCGCTGCATCACACTGTCGTTTAACTTCATACAAATCTGTTGTGGTTCTAATCAGCACAACAGAAGCATGATCTGATTCTATGGTTCCATCAGCGCTTCACTCCTGGTTTGTTAACAAAAAAAAATGCAGCTGATGAAATTCCCGAGCACAGGTGTGTACCTGAGCCTCGGCTTCACTGTGTCCAGTAACGAACGTGGGGCCGACGAACTAAAAGTCAACCGTCTCACTGTTAACAATCAGATCCTGTGGCAGCTGCTAAACGCTGCTCGAAGCTCCGAGTCTGAACCTTCAGGAAGCCTGTTTGTGTCTGAAGAGACGACACGTGCACAAGTTGTGACGACACAAACAGGACCTTCCACATTTACTGACAAGTGACCCCAATACTGTGGACTTGATAAAAAAAACGTATGATATACTGTGTAACGTCTTTTGTGCTTCTAGCTGGTGTGCTTTGCTCAAAGTTCATGCCTGCTGGGTCTATTTTCACTGGAGCTGCTTGCATCTTTGAATGCGATGTTCATTTCTGTACTTGCCTATATTAGTATATTGACATTTTAGATCTTTCTTTTTCTTGAATAATTTTGCCTTTACATGTACACAGCGAAACTATATTTTCCTGTCTGACTCTTTGAAGCAGGAGGAGGATTGTTGTGGTTTTCTTTTTGCTGATTTCTGCTATTTAGAAAACACAAATACAAAGATGACAGCAAGTAAAATGCAGCCACAGAGAATCTATTAATGAACATGAATGTGCATGTCAAAAAAAACAAACAAAAAAGGTCTCCAGATAATATCTTAAATGTGGCTGCTGGAAAAACAATCTGCTTAAACTTCAGTGGACATGATTTCAAATTGATCATAGTTTGAAAGTCCCTCAATCTCCCAATAACCTCAATCATCAATCAGACCAATTGCTTCTACGTTTTCCTCCCTCTTGCAGTTTTTTTTTAATCAAATCTACATTTTTTTTCTTTTTAAACTAGCTGTAATACTCAGGTCTTTCCTCATGCATTAGCTTGTTTCCTGTATTTTTTCTTTGCGTTGTTAGAATAACAGCAAGTGTCAGTGAGTGCCGCTATAGCCTAAACTTGTACCTATAGTGTACCTTGTAGGGTGTTTCCATGTTTCACTGTGATCCATTGCTGTACACAACAGCCAAGAAGCTATGCAGAATCTCCCAGTGGCTGCTGTTTACATTCCTCATGCTAGAAAAGAAAAAAAATAATCCAGAAAAAAAATAGTGTAACTTCTCAGAAAGGTACATGAAGCCAGTACTGTCAGAGGTTTCAGTGCTTCGAGGATTTATATTGCATTGCGAAAATGTTCCCCATCGCAACGGTTTAGTACTTACTGTATACATTTGATATACGCGGGCTACTATATCCTCCCAACTGTGACTGTGTGCAGTGACCTCATCACTGTCTGGTGTGACATCGCTAACAGTAATGCCATTTTATAAACACTCCAGCATCGGGCATCGCTGTTTTTTTTAAAACGCTGCTTCCCGCAACATCACTGCCTCTATCGGTGGCAACATCTTCGCCCGGTGAACCGTCGACCTGCCGCGATGTCACAGCTTCACAGCGGTGATGCCGTCACTTCCCTCATCGTGATATCAGTGCTTACTGCACACTGTACACCACTTCTCACTGTGACGACAGACAGTCCAGACAAACCCAGCGTCGCTCGCAGGTGGCCACGTGGTCTTTATCTGGATTTGCTGACTAATATCATTAATGGTGAGAAATCTAACGGTTGGCGTGGAACACAGACGAGGATCTGTGCCGCAGCTCGGGCTATAACACAGGAGTGCTTTGTTTTGATGGATTTGTGTCACTGTATTATGGGATGTCTCAGCTTGGTTATGATTTAGAAAAATTCTTTAAAAATGTTGCGGGCCATGTCCACACTCATTCAGATCAGTTTCACTCAATCATCAAAAAATAAAAGTCCAGTAAAACGGATCAAACTGAAGCTGCTTCTGTAGCATTTCTCCTGTGCAGGGGCATTTAAACAAACATTAATGCACAGTTATTATGAAGCTTGAAGGCCCAGGTGTTCTTTTAATAGCGTGGTTTCATTTAAGAACATTTTTTGATTTGAAGATTTTGATGAAACAAGAAAGATTGTCCAGTGAAATATTTCAGTGTTTGTCCGCTCCGGTGTGGACATGGCCTCGTGTAGTGAGTTCCTTCATTCAGTGTATCAAATCCCCTCTGCTTCACTGTAATGAAAGTGGGTTGAATGTTGTTCCTTTTTCAGTTTGTAGGTGGGTGATATTTTTGTGAATGAATAAAAGAATTAATTCTTAAAGAAATCTGGGCTCATGTCTTGAAATTTGCTCATTTGAAAACACCATTTTTCCATTAATAAAAACCTGTTTATTGATTACCACATAATAAATATTTAACTAGTTTAACATAATGCTTATTATAGGGGGCCGGACGACAAAGGTGCTTGCAAAAAAAAAAAGTGTCCCATTATTAAGGATCCAGTGTTAAATGCTCACAGATGTAATAAAGTTTTCTTCAGGCCCAGATCATCTGTGGCCTGTGTTTCGAACACAATGCCCTCCTGCAGGCTAAGCTGGTTCCAGACAAGGTAACACACACACATATGCGCTCACACACACACACACACACACACACACACACATATCAAACCCAGTCAACAGTCTACCCTTCCACTGGAAGAAAAGAGAGAGGGATAAAGGAGGGAGGGAAGGCAGTACACAGCAGCTAATCCTGCAGGCTCACTCTTCTGTTTATCTGTCAGAAGAAGGGAGGGAGAGTTAGTAGAAAGGAGGGGGACCAGCGAGGCCTCCTGATCTGTCTTTTGATATTTTAAAGAGGTCTGTTCTCTCCTCCCCAACATTCTGCTGAAGAGGCAGAGAGCAGAGATAGAAAAGGCTGCAGACAAACATACAGGGAAGGAGAGAGAGAGAAAGACAAAGGCTGGGAAAAAGACAAGAAGGCAGAGGAGGAGGAGGAGGAGGAGGAGGAGGAAAACAGAAATGGGACAAGACACGGCGAACGACTGGAAGTGAGACAGCTGGAAATGAGGTGAAAGTAGATCGAAACAGCGGGGAAAAAGCTTCAGCCGTGAAAGAAAGGAGAAGCTGACTGAGAGACTGAGATTGACTGGCCGAGTGAGTGATCGAACAGAGAAAAAGAGAGAGACAGAGTGCTCCCAGCTCGACACAAGGGCCCCATTAACTTGACCACTTGCCCTTTGCACACAAAGGCAGGGCCGGCCCACTGCCCCTCCCACCCAATTATCCACGATTAGGCTCAGTGCACTGTGTCAAGATGGAGAGGGAAGGAAAAGAGGAGAGGGGAGAAAGGCGAGCACAGGGAGGAGGAAGAAGGGGAGAGAGGGAGAGAGAGAGAGCGGCGACGACGACGGGAAGAAAGTGAGGAGTGGATGATGAAGGGCAACAAAATTGTTGTTCGAATACATTCAGTGTTAACGTTTTGATTGAGCACCCTCCATGCAAATCAGTCCTCTGTGAGCTGTTGTGGCGGCGCAGGGAGGCCAACACGGTGGAAACGTCCACTGCTGGGATTTGAAATGTTTTTTTATTTGCTTGTGTCTGTCTGTTTAAAGTTTGTTTAATTAATTTGTGTGTTTTATTCTTAACCGAATGTGCCGTCAAAGTGCTGAAGGTGTATTCGTCAAATACTTCTCTGCTGCTTTTTTTCCTTAAATCTGCTGTGATCCTTTTTTTTGGCCACTTTAGGTGATTGAACATAATCATATTATTAACTTAAGGGCAGTTCATGCTTTTCATGTCCACAAAGCGTGAGATCAATTTCATTATCCACCTAAATAAAGTGGTGCTTAAATAAATGTTGGGTGTGTGGAGGTCAGGTGAGAAGATTTTCCGTCATCCACACGTTTTTATATATTTCATCATTACAAGAGTTGAAGTAGTTGATGCCAAACTTTAGAGCTGCTTTGATTTAGTAGAAGTCCTAATTTCTCCAGATGTCCTGGTCAACACAGCGCTACATCGTAATCTGTACCCAGCTACTGTATCGTCATGTTGAGCAGCTACATCCATGTTCTGCTGTTTCTGAGCATTTACCTGAAGTTGGGTTCTTGACTTTGTGACCAATTGAAATCCAATATTCACTCTACTTTGACCTCTGTTTTGGTCTCCACCAGTTCTCCACTATTCTCCCCTTTGTTCACCAGTTAGACAGGACTCATACATGTTGGGCTTTAACAGTCTCGCTTTTCATTCTCTCTGAATACATAATGCATTACTGAACTTAATTGTGTGTCTGTTGTTCTGCTTTGCTTGCTGTAGAAAGTTGAGAAAAGTTAACTGTATAAAGCTGCAGGTTTTTGCTTTTATACAATGACGATCATGCCAACATAGACATCCACCAAACATCAGGTACGCCAACCTGTTCTCATTCCCCAGGGAGTCCGATGCTGCCATTTTGTCAACGTGTACAGAGAATAATGTTTGTGTTTCATGTCATTTGCTGTTTGTTTGGGTTTAGGCACCAAAACTATTTGGTTAGAAACATTAGAAAAGATCATGGATTGGATTAAATTGCAACTTTTCACAACTACAAATCAAACATTTCATTACCTAAGAAGACATCAGCAGAGAACATCTGGCTACAGGATCATTGTGTTTATTTCTGAAAAATGATGTTACTTGATACCCAATGTCTTCAAATGTTAGGCTAAAGGGTCCTGACAGCAGCAGTATGGGTCACTTTAGAAGTGGGACCTGGATCAGTTTTTAAACGTTCATGCAACGTGAACTTGAACGCTAGCTTTCTTTGTCTGTTGTTTGGTACTGAGCTGTAGTTTACAGTAGGTTTATGAGAACCTGATGTTAGAATCAGCTGCCTTCATGAACCACAACAGTCGTGGGATGTAAAACTAACACAATGAGCTGAAAAAAAAGCTCAGGGGAACTGCAGAAATGGTAAAGTCCCTCTCCCATCATTGATTTAACCTAAAAAAAAACTCCTCTATGTGTATCAAACTTACAGATTTCTAAGTTTTTTTTTTCTATGAAAATAGCCCTCCCTTGCCCTAAATAGCCTAAACTCTCCACTGTTGCTGTTTCATATCTATTAAGTTCCTCCATCTCTCTTCAATTACCTCTCCCCCCTTGTTGCAACTCAAGCACACCAGCTCACCTACAACTCTGCTTAAACACAGTAAAACTACTGTTTTATACACAACACAATGACAACTAAGAACATTACAGTTATTCAATCATACAATTTTGAACCAGAAACTGACTCTGAAGATGATTAATGATATAAAAAGTCCTGTTCTGCAAGTTGATTGGATTTGTTAAAACCCTAAAGGTCCAAAACCACATATATGTATTTTTTGGGGGCTTGTTGCCTTTATTTTAGAGCAGTAGAGATGGACAGAAAAGGGGGGAGAAGAATGGGGAGAGCGCGGGAGTCGAACCCATGACTGCTGCGTCGGGGAACTATAGCCCCTGTTTATGGGTCACCTGCGCAACAAGGTGAGCTATAGGGGCGCCCTGAAACCATATTTCTGAGACTGTTATCAGTACAGTCTGCAGGTAGACGTGCTCAGCTATGCAGCCACGACTCTGACTGCTTATTTCACACATGATTTTTCTTTTGCCACGTAAAAAATACCACGAGATACAAAACTTGTTTTTTAACAGAAAACAAACAGAGAAGGCAACTTTAAGTATAGTCAGGCGTCTTGGCCACAGCTAATTACATCTATGTTTAAATGTACAGGCCGCAAAAGAGTGAAACTTTCTTGTACCTTAATATTTGAAAGGCAGACAGAGCAGCTGCCGACCAACATGGCGACCCCCCACAATATCCTCTGTTCACATCTCACCTCCACACAAGCCCACCTCATGATACAGTACACCTGCCTCCACATACAGCACACACACATGTGTAGCCCAACACGAGAAAAACAGCCCTGGCATCCAGATCCACACGTAAACAAATACACTTGCTGACCACACTGACTGTGGGCTCAGCTGCCGTCCAGCCACCTCGTGTCGTGCTCTGCTTTGTTGATACTCTGCTGCCGGCTAACTGGAGTCCCTTTGGGCCTGGAGCTGGTTGCCACTGCATCGTGGCACACATACAGTTTTTTACCTTCACTTTTATAAGCGTGTCTTTGTTGCCAGAATGTCATAACAGCTCTCTAAAAAAAAAAAAAAAGTCTTAAAATGTCTTAATTTTTTGTTTTTGAAGCACAAGGTCAAGAAAAGATATTTAATTTAATCTGGGCCAAATGGATTGACTTCTCTTTTTTTTTTTTTTTTTGCTCAGCGTCTGTATTTTATTTCATTTACCTTCATTTCACTGCACTGACAAATTCCATTCTATTGTCTTTTTTTGTCTTGGCTAAGTAGTGCAGACTACACTTTTTTACGGCTGCCTTCTGTGGCCATGACCTGCAAAAGACAAATTTGTTTTTTTGATTGAAAGAAAATATAGCAAATCCTGAGCTATCCCTACAGCTTTATGGGCATTTTTCTTTAATTTGTAGCATTAAAAAAAAATAATTGCACTTCATCAGATGTGTACATGTCGGTCATACGCACAAGCCTGACTGATGCTGTGGGCTCAAGTGGCCCACTGCACCTCTGACCTGCACAGATTCACTCAAACCATACGTCTCAGTGCGTTTACTGTACACGTTTCCCAGCCCAACATGTTTACACGTCCCTCTGCTCTCTCCTGTAACCCCCGCCCTCCTCCTCCTCCTCCTCCTCCTCCACCGCCTCCCTTCACCACTCCGTCCATCACCCAAAAAATCTCTCAAAACCTTTCAAGCCTTTTCCCTCTGTCTTCTCCTCCTCAAGGCAATTTAAGGAGGGCTTTTTAAATGATCCGCTCATTATCGGTAGTGGAGTCACTTTGGTTTTTCAGCTCCGTCTGCTTGCCTTCCTGCTTCCTATCCCCCCTCTCTCCTCTTTACCTCTGTCTGTTTTTTAAGGGGCTTTTTTCTGCTTGCCTCCCCTCCCCTCCCCTCTCCTCCCCTTCCACTCCCACTCCCACTCCTCCCTCCAGAATGGCTTTTTGGTCCGTTTGTTTGTGCTCATGAAGTGGAATGCAGCAAAGTCCCTGGGAGCATTTTTTCTTTCTTTCTCTTCTTTTTTTTTTTTAATTTAGAAAGCCATCGAGTTTGAGTTGACGTGGCTGAGTGGGAGCTACCCCCACCTCCCACGCACACACACACTCACACACGAACACACACACACATTCACATCCGTGTGCACACACCTGATGCTGGCCTTGACGACAATGATGTTTTTCATTACAGGGGAAGGAATTGAGAAATATGTGGAGGTGGAATTTTGTGGTATTAATATAGTCACCTGGAGCTGAGTGGAATAGGATACTGTCTGTACAGAGTGGGAAATGTGTGGAGTTTAGTGTGTTTATTATTGTGTATCATGTTTAAAAAAAAAAAAAAAAAAGCAGCTTTTGTCGCTTGTGGACACGACATAAACACACAAAATCAACTGTGCGACTCCCCGTCTATTCTTTCAGAGGCCTGTCTGGCTCTATAGGCGGCTTGTAGTTATCCTCATTTACCTGTCCAGCCTTTCCATCTTTAATACCCATTAAAGCTCTCCATCTGGACGGGCTAAGTTCACCGGCGGACTTATTAGCTGACTGACTGGAGGGAGCTGAGGTCAGGCCGGAGGCTGGCGGTATAGACACACGCAATTTCACACAGTACAGCGATGCTTACACATGAGCTTATAGCAACGGGCTGCTAATTGAGGGGGCTGTGCTGTTGACGAAAGCACTCAACTTACCGCTGATTAGGTCAGGCCGGGTGGAAACGAGAGACACGCAGAGGGAGAAAGAAGAAAACAGGCTGCAGGACATATAGGACAACACAAGTGGTTTGTGTTGGTCGAGAGTCCTTCCTATAAATGTTGACAGTCTCTCGTGGCAGTGTTTACCCCACTTTTAATGGGAGAGGGCCGACATTAGCCACTGTAGGAGCCGTGCTGAATTAACACCTGCCTCTCTGCATACAAGCAGCTCCTTTCTCTGCGCCATTGTCTGCCTGTGACTTTGTCAGTCAGTTAATCAGCGAGGCCATCAGTCAGTCTGTGAAACAGCTAGTTTGTGGTCGAACCATCAGATCTTTACATTTGTTGACTAAGAGAACGACTCTGTAAATTCAAACACAACTCCGGTGTGTTCTTGTCATGCACATGTGCATTTTGGTGCATTTAAATTTGAAAATAGTAACAATAATAATAATGATTCAGTTAGCTTTTGCTTTTAAATTAAACTAGTATTTTTAATGTGAAACAAAACCAAAAGTTTCCAGATTAAACATGAAGTAAGAACTAATTCTATGCAGAATTTACTCCCTTGATCCACTGAGGATCCCCTACAGACATGTTTGGTTGTAAAATTGCGTCTGCTCTTCTTCTCCTCATTGGAAGGTCCTCAATCTGTTAAATGTTTTTTAATTCCAGACTGCTGGACTTCTGTTAACTCCTTGTGACGTGCATTCAGTCGTGCTCTCAGGTGCACAAGATAAACTTAAATTTCAGGTGAGCTCAGAGAAGCTTTCTTCCTTTAGCAGATGAGTATGAAAACAAGAAGTTTGCACACTTTACCGTTTAAGTTTTAGGCATTAAAGGTGAAGTAAAGATGATTAATTGATTAACTTTTTACAAAGTGCAGTAAAAAATAACTACAATTAAACATTCAACATTTGGTGTGACTACCACCTGCCTTTAAAATAGCAACAATGGTCCCCAGTACACTTTTTCAAGGTGCTCGGCAGGTCGCTTGTTCCCACAGTTCCTCTGTGCATTTAGACTGTTTCAGTTTCATCTGTCCCTTTGTATAATCCCACACATTTAAACTTTTTGTGGACTTTAATCTTTAAGCTACAATATTAGATGCAAATGCGAACACAAGGATAATCCCACCTGCAGAAGTTCCTTCAAAAAACATATAAATCTATGAATAATACGATTTTCTATGTTTACAGTGCTAATATCTATAATCAATAAAGTGAAAGAGACCTTTTCAAAACTAGAAACAGCTGAGATTTTTGTAATTCATAGGCTCAGCTGATGCACCTGCAGTCATAAACAGCCATAAAGCTCAACATTTGTCAGCTAGCATCATGTTAAGGGTTTTATTTTACTGCACATGATGCAACATACGGTACTTTATGCATTAACTTAATGTCCGAAACAACATTTTCAGAGACTTTTTTTTTTGCCCACTTCCACTATGAGTTGCATATCAGCCGGTCATACTGTCTGTAAATCATGCCAAACCTTAATTTATGAGTTATTACCTTCCCGCCTGACCGTCTGCTTGTCTGCCTCCTCACCTTGTTGTTCCTCTCCATCATATTCTCTCCTCATCCCCCGTCTTTGGCCTATGTGCCTGCGGTCGCCAGGGAAACAGCTCTAACCTGCCGACCCATGTTCCCGTGGGCCAGGGGGCCATTAGGGGCCAGTCAACGAGCCTCTCTTCCTGCCACAAGTGGTGCTGGCGGGATGGAGAGGGCCCTCGTCTCTGCTTTGAAGGTCAATGAGGCCGCAGCCCGGCACTCTGCCATTGACTCTTAGGCCCCCCCACCCCACCCGGACCAGCACTGCAAAATTCAGCTTTGAAACGAAGGTCCAATCCAACCACACGCAGATATAACCATTGTTACACGTCCTGGGGTTTAAGTGCATATCCTGGATGCAACAGCAAATTACTGCTACACTTTTACCCCATCCAGAGACGAAATCGGTCAGATATTTGTAAAATATTCACTTTTTTTTTTGTCTCGCTAAGTGTAGTCTGACAAGAATACTTTTGAATGGCTCAGATTTTGTGCGATCACTTTACTAAATACTCCTGCAGTGATTTCATCCCTAATAGTGAATATTCACTAAAAGACCTTCCTATAAAGTCTCACAGGCTTTTGGTTTGTGTTTCCATAAAATCAAGTGATGCCTATTTGATCCTCACAGGTTTAACAAGTCTATGCGTTGTACAAAAATGCCTGATTTTTGATGCTCGAAGGGATAAACTACTCACTGTTTCAAGACAATAAAGGTTTAGTTGAGAGCTCAGAAACATATATGAAAAAAATACAATTTTGATTCACTCCCATTCCATTAATCAGATTTTTCTGTTGGAAACCACTGCACTTTTAACCCTTTTTAAATTTTCAGTCCACGTGTGGAGCAGCTAAAAAAAACAGAAATGACTTTGAACGATCGTCACAACAACAGAAAATGTCACTTTAAAAGTACTGAATCGGTCATTTTTCCCACAGTCTTCTTCTGCGTCAGCTTACAGGGTGGCATGCACCTGTTCCAAACAATTTTCTGGCCATTCTGTTTGGGGGAGGTAAATACTCCAGTAGCCACTTGTCTGCCTCCTTAGGGGGAAATGTACATAGATTATGTCCACACTAATCCTTTTGCGACAAAAAGGCATTTTGCTTCAATACGGCAGTTGGGTAAGGGTTTCAACAGTTACACTCACTCTTACAAACACACACACACACACGCAGACACACACATTTCCCGTCCATATGTGCACAAGGACATTGGTGCAATTAACCTTTAGCTGATTCAGTCCTAGTACTCTGTTTGATTGAATAGAGCTGGAGTGTTCCCTAAGCCATAACCACAACCTCCTGTGAGTGATTGAGAGAATGTGTGTCTCTCTCTGTGTGTGTGTGTGTGTGTGTGACAGGAAAAGAAAGAAAGAGAGTGTATTTCTGAAATACTGAATGTTGAGCTTTGGGTAGGCGGCCTGCTTCATAGTTTTCTTATGAGTTCCTGCCTGTAAATCTGTCCAAGTGTGAGCGTTTTGCCTCTGACTCGCCATGAGTGCAGCCACTTCTCCAGCCAATGAGTTCAGACTCTGAGCTTCGGTTTTATGGCCCGGCTTTATCCCGCAGAGGGACAATCCTCAGCTTCAGCTTGAGTCTAGCCTCTGGCCCTGGCACACTGTCATCTGTCAAGAGTCTACTAGCCTCGAGTTCTCCTTTTAGTTATTGGCTTCAATGGATTCAGCTAAGCATGTGCTAAAAATATTGGAACCCCCCAAAAATATTGGCACGATTCAGAGGAGTCAGCTTACTGCCGCCCTGCATGTGTACATGAACGCGTTGTATGTCTTCCTCTTTGTCTTTGCTCTGTTCACTTGTATCATATCTGTGATTACCTGTGCAACTCTCCATCGAATGATAAGCCCGGTCTCCCCTGGAGCTCAGCCACGCAGGAGTACTGAGCCATTTGTCTGAAAAGCAGTTTGTGCCCTTTGGTGCCAGCTGATTCAAACAAGTGCCCAGCTGTCGAGACAAAAATTGAGCACTTTACTTGTTGCAGTCGCTGGCCTGATTCCCCCGCAGCTTTGCTGTGCCAACGAGCCTCGATAGGAAACAAGAGTGCCAACTCTTGCCCACTTATGACTTCAGAGAATAATGCAGACATGGCCCACTTCAGTTTTTCTGAGTCAACCGGGTCTGGCTATGAGCTCTTGATGTGCCGATGAAATGCACGACCACCTCTAACGCGTGATGTGTCGATATATGGATGGGTTGGCCTCATCTGCCTGCGCTGCAGCACCGAGTTGTTTGTTGCATTAATGACACAGCTTCAGAATTATACTGAATCATATGTAAAATACCAGGTTAGTTTTTACAGCGCTTCTTAGTTTTGCTGTAGTAACCAAAAAATAACCTCAGAAAGAATCCGTTCTGCACCACTAGCTTGATGTCTGGATGCAGCTGTACAATCCTGGGAAATATGTCGGTATTAGTTAGGAAAAAAAACCCAGAAAGCCTCTTTTGATGCAGTGATACTTCAAAAATGTCAATGAAAAAAAACTAAATTACAATCTGCTGCCAGCTAAAGAAGCAAACACAACAAGCAGCAATTGCGAGCTAAAAATACAATTCCTATCTTAAATCTGCAATTATTGATATAGCACTGTGTGTTGAGATCATTTCAGACAAGATAATGGGACATTACTGAGAAGAACACACTGATGTCTCCAATACTTTTGTCAAACATTTGTCAAGTGTCTATACCCCTGTGTGTGTGTATGCATGTTCTGCTGTTGTAGTTTTGTGTTTACTGTACCTTTGTGGGTATGTTTGCCCGAGGCTTTACATGTATCAGTGTGCACTTGACGTCTGCATATATGTTTAAGTGCGCGCACATCAATATGCGACTGTATGGCCCCGTCTCCCCCCGCAGCGTACTCATGCTATAACATGGCTGTGCTAGCTTAGAGTCATGCAGCTTTCTGTTGTGCGCCACTAACTCACACGGCTCTATTAATTAGCTGTTTGATGCTGTTAATTGGGCTCCCACTGCTGCACTAATTGATAACGCCATTGCCATTGACAACACGAAACACAAACACAGAGAAGTCTCTCGCCGACAACCTATTCAAGCTCCGGAGAGAGTGCAAGTGTGGGGCTGGGTGAAAAGCAGCCAGGAAGCGAGGGATGAGAGTCGGCAGCAAAAAGGCACCGAGGGAGGAGAGAAAAGAGAGACAAAGAAAGATGAGATGGATGGTTGAAGAAGGATTTTTTCATGTTTTTACAATGCAATTTCGCAAAGTTGCTCTACATATTGATTACTGTTTTGGTATTCGCGACTTGTGGCTAACTCTCACAAACAACGGTCTGTGTTTAGGTTTCCATTGGATGAAAATGTAAATGCAATCTCATGTGTCAACACTTGGTAATAGCAATATCATCTTTCTATTGCTCTGTGATCTGCATAGCTCCACACCCCTCACCTCTCTAATGGCACTGTTCAGCTATTCATTGAAATGTCTGTTATCATATACAGCATGTGGTTTTACCTGTCACTGTCTCAGACCCCGAGATGCCAATGCCGAGCTTTGGAAGTCAAAACAATATTATATGAGCAGTCACACGGTGAAATTAATTTCCAGAGAGGGAATGTTTATACCTGAATTTCATCAATTAGTATTTCACATGGGTGCCACTAGAAAGTGCTGTAATTGTCACTTTTTTTTTATTCTTCAGAAGCTTTACTTTCACAGACGGGAGCCAAAGAGTCAGAGTGCCTTTAATTTTCACTCTTTCAGACGAATCTGAGTGTCTGTTTAATTCATGTGTGCTGTTTACGAGAGAAAAAAGTTGAATATGAATCATATTATTGCAGTGTATCATCTTCACCTCGTGCAGTCTCATTAGAGTATCAATCATGATCAGAGTGGAACGAATCACGGTCCAGCTTACTTATGTTGTCGCCTCACTTTTTTTTTATCCAGCGCCGACAACGGGTCGACTTTTTTTGGTTTGGAGTAAAATATCTTGACAGTTGCTGGATGATTTGGTGTGAAATTCGGCGTAAACATTCACGTATTCTTTATTTATATGAATGCATTTGCTGATTGCTTGACTTCTGTATTAATGGCGTCATCGTGGTGTAAGATGATCAAATCAAAACAAGCTGAGTTAACCAAAGTGCTGTGCATATTGTAAGACGAACAACAACAAAGATATATGCAAAAAGACATCCATCCATCCATCCATCATCTATACACCGCTTAATCCTCACTAGGGTCATGGGGGGCTGGAGTCTATCCCAGCTGACTCAGGGTGAAGGCAGGGGACACCTGGACAGGTAACCAGTCTATCACAGGGCTACACTTAGAGACAGACAACCAAGCACACTCACATTCACACCTACGGACAATTTAGAATCACCAATTAACCTCAACATGCTTTTTGGTCTGTGGGAGGAAGCCGGAGAACCCGGAGAGAACCCACGCTGCACGGGGAGAACATGGAGACTCCATGCAGAAAGACAGAAAACAGGAAACAAACTGTACAATCAGTTTTTAAGACAACTAGTAAAATGAGGAACCAGGAGACACTGAAAACATGTAGATCTTGAGATTTTTGTTTAGAATGTCATTGGGGAGGAACATTCGACTGAAAAAGGAAGACTGTTCCAATGTTTTAGGGCTCAATTTCCCGCTAACATTTCTTTTCGAACAGATAAATGCAGCAGCTCTAAGGATCAAAGAGAAATGTACCCAGGTGCCAACTCATGCGTGGCTTTTTAAACAAAGTGAAGAAACCAATTCTTCTAGTTCAGGGATGCTGCAGGTGTAAGCTTTCTGTTTTTTAGGAGTCTTGCAGCAGCATCCTGCACCAGCTGCAGATGAGACAGTAAGAAATGACCAATACTCAGGTACAGAGAGTTACACTAATATAGCTTTGAGGAGATTAATGCAGTGGTCACAGACTTTATGGCATTTCGCTGTTCCTTAGTTGATCGTAGCAAGATGAAAACCATGAAAACTTTCAAGAACAAATCCTGCAAAGCTCTTCTTCACTTATGCAAATGCTATTATGTGTGTTTCAGAAAATGCTAAACTAAAAGGATGGCCATAGTGCTCCTTACCTGGTAAATACTAGTATGTGTGCACTGTCAGCATAATGCCACTGTAACATTAGTCTATAGCTAAAATTAGCATTAAGTGCAGCTTCAGAGAGCTGCGAGCATGGCTGCAGACTCTTGCATAGTGTAGTGTTTCTCTTTTGTACTTTCTTTTCTGTCTTGCTTCAAGTGTGTGTGTGTGTGTGAGCGTCCATGTTCACATATGTATCCATGCTACGCGCAGCACTGCTTTTAATGGGAGCAGTAGTGGCAAATTACAGACCACGGCACACTATTACCACCACACACACGCACACACACACACACAGCTCTTTGGACATCTGGACACACACCTGTTACCCACCTGGCCAATGCAGCACCCTCAACGAGCACACACACACACACACACACACACACATGCACACTCTCCTGCGCAGTCTTTCACTGAGGCTTTTCCATCCATTTTCTAAAGAAAAGTACTCTCACTCTTAAGCTGGTATATGGCCTTCCTACTATCCTGCTATTATACGTCTTTCCATTAGAAGCAATTACTGGTCACACTACAGCGCTACCTCCAACATTCTCATACGTCTTTATCACTTCTGGTCAAAGAGCCGGCATGTTCATGTCAAGTATGCATTGTACACGCCGGAAAACAACTTACATGATACTCTGGTCAATAATGGCATATGGTTTAGTGTCGTTCTTTTTTTGTAAATGTAGAGGATTGTATCCTGCACACATACTGTATACAATTAATGCATTCTTTTATTGTTTACCGTGTATCATTTGTAGTATTAGTTATAGTATAGTTATACAGTTTGTGCAATATCTGGTTCAGTATCATGTGTAACATTTCATTTTAATGTGCAATATTGTGATTACATGTGCAATGTGCAGTTTTTTATTTTTCAATTTCATGTGCAACATGTCATGATCATGTGTGATATAACTTCTTGCCTAATTATTATGGCCAGCATTACTTTTTACTTTTCTATTTTAGTCTTATTTCAGCTCACTTATTTAATTTCAGTGATGTTTCATACTTGTGTCTTATAGCTTTTCTACAAGGCATTGACACGTGAATATAGTTTAAAGTTTTATCTTATCTTACATTTAATATGACTATAACAGGTGTGTCTTTAAAATTAACAAAAAAATAAGTTTGGAGTGATACATTTTATATTTACTTTGCCATTTTTCTAAATTATAACAACATCATGGTACACTTCTTAGAATTTGCTTCTACAGAAATAGCATACTTTGTTTCTGGTGGAGGCCCTCCATTTAAATCAACCTTTCTGTCGACGCTTTGCAGTAACGAACTTCTGTTCAACTCCAATTGCTCCTGAGAGACTCATAAACCGGCCGTGACCTGACAAAATGGCGTCGGACAACATGAAAGACAACTTCCTGTATTTGGCCCCGGTGGCCAATAGTGCTCTGCTCTCATACATCAAACGGAGCTCAATAGGAAACGTCTCTGTGGAGACAATAACAACTTTGGTGGCTTTGATTTTGCTGGAGACCTCACTGTACAAACATCGCACGCAAGGCTGTGTACCGAGGCCAAAAGGTACCCAAAGCTACCACAACCGGAAGGAGGCTTTTATTATGTTCAGAGTCGGACTTCAGTCGCTGCCCGCTCTTCCTGCCAGCAGACAGAATATGTTTCCTGTGTCAGCGGGCCACCGTGTCTGTGTGGACATGCATTGTGTTATTAGCGCCCCTCCTTAGCGTTTTGTAAACCTTTTACAGTTTTAATATTATCATCAGTTTTGGATTTTCCAGCTACGCGTGTGTTCTGGTTTCACAAACGCATCGTGATGATCAGAATTTGCTCGGCATCTTTTCTCTGAGTATCCGACTCCCTCCAAAGGCCTTACGCTGCTGTAGATGACAAGTACTCTCACTTAGCCTTCCTTATTAAATACAACAAACTGAACCGACTGCCACGATTCCATCAAACACATCTCAGCCCTCGGTTTTCATTTAAGAGACTCAAAAATCTGAGTTTTAACCTTCTGCTGATCAGAGTTGACATTCCTTTGACACATCAAATGCTTTTTTTTTCCTGTAAAGGCTTGAAGGAAAACATCTGCACGGCAAAGGTTTAAAACTCAGATTTAGTTGTTCTGTGTTTTGCAGTCTGTGCTGTGTTTTCTCCCCCCCTCCAAAAAAAAAAAAAACAGCAAACCAAAAGCAGAATGTCTTCTACAGGAACAGATTTGCATATCTGCCATGCCTCCCGACAGGCAGAGAAGTGCTATCCTGACAGGCCTAATGAACTAGCCGTTTAAGTGGTCAAATTATACACTCATCCCTTTTTATCCTCTGATATCCCGTCTTTGTACAGGTGATGGAAAGGCAACTTTCCCCATTCACACCCCTTTAGAAAAACCAACCTCGGCTAATCCCTACTCCCCTCTCTTCCTCTTTCTCCCTCTCTCTTA
This sequence comes from Stegastes partitus, assembly GCF_000690725.1. Taxonomy (NCBI): domain Eukaryota; kingdom Metazoa; phylum Chordata; class Actinopteri; family Pomacentridae; genus Stegastes; species Stegastes partitus. The sequence goes on along the minus strand of NW_007579346.1, from coordinate 34,150 downwards.
TTCTCCCTCCATCTCTCTACCCTCTATTCCATGACATTGGTAGAAAGTGCAAGCATTCATAGAATCGAAGAGAGAGCGAGGGAGAGAGGGAGAGAGCAGAAGGGAAAAGGCAGTGCTCTGAGGCCCTTTGTGGAGAGAAATCATGTCGAAAAATGGAGCTGGGGCAGGAGGGAGAGAGCGAGCGAGGCAGCGAGAGAGAGAAAGAGAGAGAGAGGGAGAGAGGCTGTCACAGACCTCAATGGCAGCATTATGTAAATGGCTGACATCCCCTGATGTAAAGCTGAATAGAGACACATTAATGTCTTGTGTATATTTAAAAAGCCTGGGCCCAACTCCTCAGGATTGCGAGCGGCAGATCCCGTAATCATGTTGACGAAGTAATGGCAGAGAATTAGTTGTCCATTAAAAGTGTATTATGTACCACGCTGGCACATGAAATTACTCTCAAATAGTGGAATGGCTGAGGGGGAGTGACGAGGGAGAGCAAGATAGAGATGGAGGGGAGTGGGAGGAGGACGTTGATGGATAGTTTGTGCGTGTGTGTGTGTGTGTGTGTGTGTGTGCATGTGCGCGGGGTGGAGGGCGTGCACGTGCGTTGGTGTGTGTGTGTGTGTCGCCTATGAATTCCCCTGCTCTGACTTGGGGGGGAGGCAGGTGATTGACATCTTTAGACTTTGAGAAATCAAAGCAGTGTGAGTGTGTGTGGATGGGAGCACAGCAGGACCTGAAAGATTCTAATGAGGTTATAGAGGGCTGGGTGTCACATACACGAACACACACACACACACACACACACATTTACATATGCACACTCTCCCCGCCACACACACACAAGTGTACGTGACAAGTTAAAAGTATGAGAGAAGAGCTGGGAATGGGATAATAAGACGGAAGAAAGGGGAAAAATGTCTTCCTAATTAGTGAATAGATGAAGGCTCATTCTTTACCCCCTTGGCTTTTGTTGTTCTTTCGCACCACATGAACCAAAGTTGACATTAATGCAGTGCTTGATATGAAGAAGAAATTTTTTATTTTTTTCGTGCTAAGTGGCGCAGCTGAAAGGAAGAGTCTCGCCGCTACGTGGACAGGTGGTGTCAGTTATCTCCTCTGAGTCTTTAGAGTCTGCTGTCATCTTTGTCAGATTGCAGTGTCCTTTCTTTTTTTTGTTTTTGTTTGTCAGGCCTCATGTGTGGTATTTGCAGACCGCAGTGTGAGAAACTCTGGAAGTTCTTGAAAAACCGCTTCCAGCCCCAAATTCCCCCTACATTTGTTGCGCTTGTCAAATAACACGAATATCACTTTTCTGTTAGCTCCTTCGCCGCAGCCTTATTCAAAGAGCTCATGTCACAAGCACAGAGGTTTGAGTTTTTTAGATGCCAGGCAAATACAGTGAAGTTAAAATAAACATCTAAGTGATGGTTTGCCGTCCCGCCTCCCACCCTCCTCCTATCTTTCTTTTTTCCTCCATTCTTCTCCCATGTCTGAGGCGATAGAAATGTAATTCAGATGTCAAAACGCCCCATCTCGCTCTCTCCCTCTCGCCCTCTTCCCCCATCTCTCTGTCTTTCTCTGTCCTTTTCTAGTCCGTCGTTCCTATTGTTCTTGTGGCTGCTCCTTTATCGAGCGAGACATCGCCGAGAGGGGGAAGAAAAGAAAAAGATGACATGCTTTCTCAGCCCGTTGCAGCGCGTCCCCGGCTAGAGTGGCTTGTCATTTGAGCGATAGAGGAGTGACAGCTTCCACTGTAGAGGGAACACCCCTGCACCATAATGGGACTGACTGGGCTGCCACAGACCTGTCTGTCTGCCTGTCAGTCAAACCTGTCCATCAGCTCTCTATGACACAAACCTGTCTTTCCGTCTGCAGTGTCTGGCCTTTTGTCTGTCTTGCTCTCAGCTAATAAGAAACTCCAGCAGTCCTTTATGATTATTTCGGTAACGCTGCGTGCATCCGGCTGGTCATTGCACTGTGATTGTCTCCTGGTCTTCTTTACAGCTTTGTCTCACTGAGCCCACATTTGCTCAAGTATCTCCCTATCACATCCCACACTTCCGTCCCTGACAACATGTATCTGACCATCTAGCAACCAAATCAGTTGTCAAATTACCTCTTTGACAGTCAGTTGATTGCTATGACATTTCAATATATAGCCATTTCCACAGCACCCCACTGTACATGACACATACGGTACAACATTAACATGCACATGCCCTCCTCCTGTATGCGGCTCTAAACGGAGTTCTTTCAAGTGCACTGGATGCTTTTGGACTGAAATGCAACCAGAGATGACACCTTCTTACTGGTTTAACCGCATCAAACAATGCAAAGCAAACAATGGGCGTTTGTACGCTCTAATTAGTTCTAAAGATCATTTGACGTCATTTCTCGGCTTTATTTTCTTATGAAATTAGCCGCAGTGTGAAATGGCGAGAAAGACAGCGATAGCGGCGTGTGACGAAGATGATGAGCTGAATTTGTGAAGCTGAGAGCCTGCCAAGCCACCAGAGCAGATCAGCCGAAATGAGTTTAGCTGAGCTCCGCAGAGAGGAAACAAAACCCAACAGACAGAAAACTCTAGAGGTTATATCATGACCACAGATGAGTGCGATGTGAGTGATACCGGCACATGATGCATCGGCTCCTAAATGAGGATATCAGTCCTCATTCCTCACTTTACATTAACAGTTTGTGCAGGTACTAAAATAGACATGTATATAATTTTCAAGTAATTGAAAAGGTTTAAATCGTTCCGTCAGATTAAGTAAATGCGAGCACTTGAAGATGATGTGGTTGCTTGACCTTGTATGAAACAGAAGACTGTTTCATTTACATTTAATGCATCTTTTAATGCTGTGAATTATGTAAAACTGATGCAACAATATAATGTGTCGCAGTTTTTCTACCAAGAAAGATCTAATCAGAAATTATGTTTTAGTTTGAAAATGATAAATTACTGTTTATTCACATTAGGTTTCAGTTTAAACAATCAAAAGACGAAAATAATTCAAGCCTCCCAACTCGTCTTTTCTTCTCACTCTAATACTTTCAGTGTTAATGCTGCCGGTAGTTGTTTAAAATCTAGGTTTCGGTCATATACCTAATTTCGAGACCAGTGTTTTTTTTCTTTTCTCCTCTCCGCTTTGCCAGTCTACCCCCAACAATAGCCATCAGGGCCCCTCCGAGGGAGGCCATCGGGGCACAAAAGCACAACGGAAATGAGGGATAACTTCTGGGAAGTCTGGCCTCTCCTCCTCATTACCTCCCTCTGGCCCTCCTTCCTCCCCTGCAGTATCTCTCTCCTCCTTTCTCTCTACCTCTGCTTTGGAAATGAGTGATAACTTCTGGAGCAGGTTGACCTCTTCTGGCCCACTTCTCTCTCTTTCTCCCTTTTCCTGACATCCTAAACCTTCCCTCTTGATCTCTATCCCTATCCATCCTTCACTCTCTTGATGTGGACTCATTTGTGGGGAGACTTTGTGGTTCCTCGGACACAGGGCAGGGAGCGGGGGCCTTTGTGACGTGGGTTAGCTAAGTCGTAGTTAAGAAAGGACCTCGTCTATGTGTGTGAGCGGGTTTGTGTGTCTGCATGTGTGCGTTTTTGGGGGGTTACAAGTGAGAGGAAGGTGGTCAGGAAAGGGAACAGGACTTTCTCTTTTGTGTTGTTTTGTGTTCGCTTGTGTTGCTCGGAGGAAGAGCACAACAAAAAGGGGAGAACACGAATGATTTGTCTGCCCTTCCCGCCTTCCGTCCCCCACCTCCACATCCCTTGTTCACTCACTTACTTATAGGAGGCCGTTGAATGGGCAGAAATGGCCTGGAGGGTGAAGGGAGCCACACAGACAGACAGACCACAGTGTGGAGATGTTTGTCCAACAGAGAAGGAGAAAGAGTCGGAGAAAGAAACAGGGAGTCAGGACCACCTGAGTGTCAACCTCGCCCTCTCTTCCCCTTCCTCTTCTTTGGCTGTAGGTCACCATTCAGCCCAAAGTGGTGACAAAGATGTCCAGTGTGTGGTTTGAAGAAAAGAAGTCAGTGTCTCAGCGACAGCTTGACTGCTTTGCTTTAACTACAGTGTGTGTGTGTGTGTGTGTGTGTGTGTGTGTGTGTGTGTGTGTGTGTGTGTCTGCAGGGGCTGAATGAGTTTAGGCTGCAGACCACACAAAAGTACACAAGGTGACATTAAGACAGAGCACAGAGGGCCTAAATGATTCAATATATTTATCTGCTTCATGTAAAATATAAGATAAACAGAAAAAACAAATCAGAAAAGGATAATTTCTTCCTCTGCCCGTCTTTACGTCACTTTACATTTTCACGGTTTCCTGATAAGTTTTTCTAGTTTAAAACACAAACGCTGAGCTCCAGCTGGATGAATATGTTTGTTCTTGTGCAGTTTCCTTCATTCAGTTCTGTACTTTCTTCTAATTTGTGACAAGATGAACGATTGGAAATGTAATTCTGTTTCCACTCAGGCTGCTTAATTTGACTTAAGTGGGAGTCTTTTCAGATGTGGAACATGCTAATATACGTTTGTGTGTTTTTGTTCGTTTATTGTTAATGAGGTTAATCCTTTTTTTTTTTTTTTAAGATAAATATTAATTTTAAAAAGTTGAGGCAGTTATGTCTATTTAGTGAATCTATTCTTCAGACCATTTTGGTATTTGAAAAGTAGTCTTTTTTGCCCTTGAATATTTATATTTTGGACTTCTTCATGGCCAACTTTTAAACTTATACTGATGCACAACTAATTTGCAAAAGCAGCTACAGCATAAAAGCGGCACAATGCCACCTCATCAGCATTTTATGTGGAAATAATGCCTTTTAACATTTCTGTTTCCTGATATTTTACCATTACAGTGCCTGTTGTTGCAGTGCAATAACATTTTATAGCCACAAAAGCATGATTAAATATTTTTATAATACTCTAAAAACGTCTTTTAATCAATACAACTGAAGTCTTTTTATCGAAAAGCTATTTTCCTATGCAAAACAAAATGAAGCAGTTCCTTCAGCAAATATATTTCTTACTATAACACTTTAAATAAAACATATTAATAGAATGTATGAACCTGATGCACTTGTGAGACGTATTTATGACATTAAGAAGAATATCAACCCAGGACTCCCCAGGTGTCTTTTTTGTTTTTGTAATAATAAACATCTCGAGTAAAAAATATTTATTCCACATTTTTATGTTTTAATTTTTTTACTTTGCCAGGAACCACGCGTACTAAATACACAGTACTTCATTTTAGTGTAACTGCTCTTTGAATTGCAGTTTGTGTTGCTGTTCCCCAAATATCCCGAATGTGAAACGAGCACTCGTGTAGATCTCACCAGAATCACGCCTGCGTTACCTCCCAGCTGACACCGTCACACTGCTCTTCTCTCTATCACTTGTTTCTGTTCCCCGCGTCTTGTTTTCGTTCTCTGTTTCCCGGAACAACATCGAGTTTGGCCACACGGTGCGTTAGGTGTACACTGGAGAGAGGGAGAGGAGGAGAGAGAGAGGGAGAGAGAGGGAGAGAGAGGCCTGTGTCCCATTAATCTGCCACATATGGTGGATCTGCAAATGACGGATCCTTAATGGTAAACATTGACGGATAGCGTTTGCTTGTTTCTATTGGTGAGCTGGATGGGTACACTTGTGATAAGTGCTCCATTGCCGAGGAGAGAGATGGTGTAAATGGGGCAGGAGAATACCACTAATAAAGCAGCCCCCCCTCCCACCTCTGCTCCTCAAGCTAGACCTTTTGTCCCACCTGCTATTCTGCGGCTGTGAAATTAGGCTGCGCCCCCTCCTCTCTCTCATTCCTCCTTTCTTTATCCACCTCTTTTTCTTTTGGGTGAACGGCCATGTGAAGAGGTTCATTACCGCTGTGGCTGGCTCTACTCAGGTATGGCTGGGTCTGTTCCCACTATAGACCCATAGCTCTCTCTGTGTCTGGCCCCTCTGGCTCCCTGGAAAAGGGAAACATGGCATACAAAGGTCCTGTTAGCACTTCCTATGAAATCAGCAGTTTTCTCTTGAGGTACAACGCTCCAATTACCTAACACTCAGAGGATGCTATACCCCCCACACAACACAAGCCAGTGCTTCAGCGTATGTGTGTGTGTGTGTACGTGGGAGTCTTAGTCCTCACCATCACGGTATTCTTCAAGGAAGGGCCTGTGCTAGGTGGCTAATTAGCAGTGAAGACACTCTCCTCCTCCTTGTGCTTTTCTGCTCCTCCTCTTCTTGCTTCCTATGAGTGCATTTTATTTACCATTCTTTCTTCCAAGATGATGAACCCGGCTTCCTCTTATACTCCTGCCTTCACACTATACACTATACCAGGAGCCCATCCAGGGCTCTACAGCGGGGACCCGAGAAGAGCCCTTCATGGCAGGGCATGCTACGTGGAGATCAGGGGTGCTGGATCCCTTGATGAATGCTTGTCCTCCTTCCCGAAGCCTTCTTAAATGACCCCATAGGGTAGATGTAGACGTCGTTAACGGGAGTCCTCTGGAGGTTGCGCAACTCTCTACAAACCCAAAAACAAACGGAGTATGAAGTTTCCACCTTGCTTCATATAATAACATGCCATGCTTATATGCATATACTTAAAATATTACAGATTGTTTGTGTCAGTTTAAGTCTCGTTCATTCAGTGATCTACTCGCGTCCCAATTACCAAACCGTCAACTCGCTCTGCAGCGGAGCCAAACCTGAGAACCTGGGTGGTCTCAAAGATCACCATGAGAGTTAAGTGCAGTGAAAGCAGAGCATAAGTGAATCAGGAAGAAGGGATGAGAGCGTCTCCTCAGCACAATACGACAGGTGTGTCGAGGAGGAAGGGACCTCGGGGGTGGAGGAGGGGACGGCGGACCAGAGGGTGGGAAGTGGACAGATGCGTTCGCTGACCACAGACGTCGACTTGTGTTTCACTGTGGGTAAAAACAAACCGTAGATGCCCTGGGAACCGGCGGCTATCACGACTATCAAAACCTTTTCTTTCTTTACTTTCTTTTTCGAAGCTGTGATTCAGAGATTAGACATAACGCGATCGGCTTTGTTTTTTCGTGTCTAGATGTGCTTGGATATTGTGGTTTTAAAACAGTATTAGCTTTTATTATTTACATGAAGCAATGGTGGCAGGTCACATAGCAGTCACATTTATTGGCAACACTGCAATTAGTTCCACAGCATGAAACTGTCTGTAACCGGAATATCATTTCAACAACTGATTGTAGCAGCGTACAGTTTGCCTATTAAACAATTATCTGTGTTTTTATACTCATTTACACGATGACGCTAAATATATTCTATGTTTTTGTCACCGTAGCTCTCAGCACTAAGCCCGTTTGTTCAAATTCTGCTTAAACAGGAGTAAATTGTGTATTTGTATTGGTTGGGGACTGCTTTGAGATACAGATGTGGTGCTGCAGTGAGTGGGACACTGCCCATGTTTATTGTAGTAAAGAAAAATGACACCTTGTGTGACGGTGGGACTCATTATATATTATATACATCAACAGTTTTGAAGCTCAGTGTGGCTGCCACCATCCTGGCATTGCCTCAGTCCTCTTAGGTCCTGGATGTTTTAAAAATGAGGGAAGATGTGGAGCTGAGGTGGGCCATGAACTGTCCTGTGATGGTACTCAGCTGTCACTCAAAGCTGCCACGCCCTTAATTATGAGGAACTTATAATTGTTAAAACAATTTAAGTGGTTTAGTTAAATAAAAGTTCACCTCCCGTCCAGGTGTCAGAAACAGGAAGACCAGCTGTGGAGACTTAAACCATTTCTTGTACAAGGTTGTAAACGTGTTTATTTCTGCTGTGAAGTTGGACACGTGAACATGGGGCTCTTTAGGGATGAAGCCAGCCTCTAGTGGCCAGTAAAGGAACTGCAGTTTTTGGCACTTCCATGTTTTGGAGATTGCTGATTTGTTTTTCACTTTTACTTTTGGACAATAATCTCTAGTACAAAAAAATAAAGTCATATTGAAAGTGTTTTTTTCACAGGATGTGTTGACATTAGGAAGCATATCAAATATTAAAAGTATTTTTTAAATGTCCTTTTCATAACACTGAACTTAATATGGCAGGACTCACGATTGCAAAACACATAATTAAATTAAACCCACGCTGTTAATTTATTGCATTTTGTATTATGCTTACACACATTTCTGTCCTATTTTTTTACTTTTTAAAGTGAAGATGCTCTGAGATGTAAATAATGCTTTTTCTCATATCGTAGCCCCCTTTCAGAGAAAAGCTCCAATCATATGGAAGTAGTCTCTGTCCTTTCCCAGAATCTATCATTTCCGCTCTATCATCCCTATCAATCACGATGGGCTGGATCTATAACCAGATTACTTAGAACTACCCTATATACAACACATACACACAGTCGATTTCAAAAGTATAGGTATTATTACAGTAACATTACCACTAATGGTGTTGGTGGAGATTTATCCCATCTCGGTTCCTATCATATCAGTAGATGGGATTAATGGATCCCTGAGCGTGACGCTTGAATTAAACTACACTCCCTCCGTGCAAGGTGTGGAGATAAACACATCCGAGTGTGGACCTTTGAACCAGCAACAATTCTGCCCATCTGCCACTCAGATGCAGGAGTTTTAAGCCGAGGGCACAGCGATACCTCGCTCACCACAACTGTATCAGCAGCCCAAATCCGTAAACCAGTGATCTGGTTTGCGGGACGACCTTTGACCTCAAACAAATGACGAGATATTTATCTGACCTGAGCTTTCTTTGGAATAAATTCCCTCTGTTTTAAATGTTTACCGGGCTACTGCCACCTTTTAGCGGCTGAACTCTTTGTTTCATTTTGTTGTTTTATTCTTTTTTTTTTTTTAAATGAACGGTTACTCATCCAGGGACAAAACCTGCAGATTGTGTAGCAGGAAAGTCCTCCTTCACTTTCACAGATAGAGCAGCTGTAGCTCTACACACAAGAAAAGTGCTTCTGATGGAGGAGTCGTTTTTTATTGTTCTACCCATTTTTCAAAACATATTTTACCCGGAGAGTCACAACACCTCTTCATTTGTCTGAACCTCATAAAAACAGACATTCATGCAGCTGATTGGACTAAAAATGTGTCTGAATATATATATTTTGATAGCAAGCATATAAAAATATAATACACAGTCATATAAAATTATTTTTCTGCCTTGATTTGTGCTGAGTTGAGCCTTTATAGAAGGGAAAAGGGTAGAATGTATGAATATTTCAAACAGTCCTGTATTTTTCAATCATTTACAACCTCATTTTATAATTAATATAAATATTACATACAAATATTAATGAAATTACAATTATAATTAAATCAGAAGGCTGTATGTGCGGGCTTATACGTGATGATGCATCTTTTAAAATATCAAACGTTTGTGGTTATTTAGTAATAATAATAAAAATACTAATAATAATAATAATAGGGTATCATTCATTAAAAAAAATCCAAAATTACCATCGTCAAGTTATTTAAAGTTATTTCCCTTTTTGTGTGTCATCTATTTTCGCTTGCGGTTAAATTTTGAAGAAATGAGTTGCAGCTCCAGAATAAAAGCGATTAAGGGAGAGAGGATTATTTTGAATGAGGTCAGTGTTGATGTGAATTAAAACAGCGTCTCCACTGGAGGCCTAGTCACTCAACCAGACAGTGCCGAGGAGGCTTATATTGGGAGAGGCGTTAAAATCCATTTTCTCATCTCTCCCTCTCCCTCTCTCTCTCTCGCTCTCTCTCTTTCTCCGTGCACCACCTCTTCTCCATCTCCCTCCTCGTCTGAGAAAGCCCGAGTCCTGAAAGACAAGCCGCATCATCATGCCATTAAATATTTAAGCAAAACACTGAAACTATATGAAAGATTAAGGGTGCATAAAAATAATTAAGGATTATCGCAATGAAAAATGCATGCTCGGTGTAACCTAGGAGTTCATGATATGAACAATACAATATTAATGATCTGGAGTGGAGGACTGTGCAGGCAATTCTGTAGCCTCATTAAAAGGAATGTGTTTGTGTCTGGCCCGGGCAAAGCTGCAAGCTACAGATACCAGATCAGCCTTCAGTGTTTACAGGTCGACAAAACAAACAAAGGTAATGAATCCATACAGTGTAATAAGGCCTGTGTGTGTGTGTGTGTGTGTGAGTGTTGAGCCGGGGGATACCTTACCACTGGCCCCCCGCTAATAAAACACACAGATATTAAACCAACCTGCAGGCTACTTGCAATATGACATCTGTAGAATTAGATGAGAAGAGAGGAATGTTGCTATTGCCAACAATATAAGAAGAAAAAAAAAAAGAGCAGTGTCACCGCGCCAGAGTTGGCCACAGAAGGTCATTTTCAATGCAGGTCGAATACCGGGGATATATTCAGGCCACAGAAATTAGAAAGCAGCAATACCTTAAATTACATTACCATGAACAGACTCCATTTCTTTCACTGAATTAAAATGCCGTGAACAGCCTTATATATCTTTTATGTCTGTGGCCCATTTTTTTTTTGAGGAGAAGTGCGCTCATTTCTCGCGGGACATTGATATTTTAACAGTGTTTTAATTATTGGACGAGAGAAGCTGCGGGGCCGGCGCGATGATGAGGTTTCCCCACATCGTTGGTTTTCAACAATGTCAGCTCTTTGACACATTTTCAGGTCATTCTGCGCTGAATGAAATACAAATGAAACCCATCGCCTATTGGAATAAGGTATCAATAATTGGCGGCGCGGCGTTTTAAAAAAAAAAAAGGGCCACGACCGGAGAATTTGGCAGATATGACCTCTCCTGAAGCTGAGGATTAGGGGGCAAAACATAATAATGGGAAAGTCATTGTGTCAGCGGATTATGCAACTATCTTTAGGCGCCAGCACGGACCTTAAATGATGGAGTGAAATTGTGTAAGTTTCAAACGTGTCAGATATCAGTCAGTATAAAAAATAGCCAATGATGGCGGGGAGGAATGCATTGTGTGCAAAATATATTATTACATCTTAAATATCTTGTTTTTCTTGCAAAAACATCCAATATTAAAATAATTTCCACTCCGTTAATGGCAACCCTTTACAATAAAATCCCCCAAATCAATCCTAATCATCACCTATTATCCGATTAATTTAACTTTTAAGGGAAACAATATAATTTTTTTTAAAACAAATGACGCATTAAGATTGATCTTTTTACACACACGCACACACACACACACACACTCACACACACACACACACACACACACACAGTGAAGTGCTTGTTGTCAGAGCCTCCTCACAGTGAGACGCTCCCTCCATTAGTGCGGGTGACCGAACACTGCAGCTCTGCCTTACCGCCGCCCCCCCAACCCTCCACCAACCCTCCGCTCGAGCTGCAGATTAGACGCAGATTCTGCCGCTATTATGAATTCAAATACATCCTCCCGTGATTGAAGGGAACCATTACAATAAGTCACGGGCTGCTGCTGATAATGGCACAAGGCAAGCACAGCCTTCAGCCGTCCTGACAGGATATTGAACGAAGGTGAAAAGTTAACAAAATTATCAAATAGCCAAGACCCCTCACATGTCACTGGGAAATAAAATAATGTGCAGACGTTGTGCAGAGGCAAAAATCAAACCTCGACTTTTAATTTTTAAATAACACAAGCACCCCCCCCTATTGTTGTAAATAACTGCAGCTTTACATGTAATAGTAACACATGTGTGAGGCCAGGTAATGAATAGCTCACGATGAAAGGGGCTCACGTTACTAACTAATTTCCAGTCCTCTCACATTTATGTCCCCCTTTTCGTCGGTGTGTTTTTATTTTTAACCACACGTCGAAATTAAAAGGGTGGCCTTGCAGTGACGGTCTATTCTCTCGGCAGCAGACGCAGAGGGGCAGCAGCAGCTCCCTAATCATCTCAACAGACTCCCTGGCTCGTATTGTTACTCAGTGGCATAATTCTTCTTCTTCTTTTTTTTTTTTTGTTGTTGTCAGAGTTAGGGGCTAGCACGTTGTAGCTGAGGGGAAAACCTGGTGAACAATAACAAAAATATAATAGAATCACGCAGGATGGGAGCGTCCTCTGTGCTTCAGTTTACAGGTGAATGAAGAGGGATTAAGAAAACAGCCAACAAAATATTAAACCGGTTCTGCTGCGTGGTGTGACACGAGTGTTGCTTTTAACTTTAGTGGGGGAAATGTTTTAGTAAAACGCGACCCTGTCGTTTAAAGACGAGGTGAAGACGACTGCGTTCTCTCTGAGCTGCGACGACCATCTTTTTTTTTTTTTACTACTTTTACCGCTTTTTTTTTCTCTCCACACAAAACGGCGTAGCCAAAGAACGAGGGTGCTCTGTGTTGTTGCAGCAGATATTTATGCTAATGCGTGTGTGTGCGCGCCTCATGGAGTCGTTCGGCGGGGAGAAATGATAGTCGCATTAACCCTTCAACTCTTATTTCATGGCTGCCTCGTTAAGAAGCTTGTGGATTTAATTACCGGCGGTGGAGGCTGGGAAGGTACAAGGCCCCGTGTCGCCGTGTAATTGGAAGCATTTCTCTCTACACCCAACTTAACATTTTCCACCCATCTCTAATTGTCGAGTACAATTCACGCTCATTAATAAGGAGAATTATGTAATTTTCAAAACAGGACTTGGGTGTAGATGATTGGGGAGGGGTTGTTGAGCAATAGACTGATAATTCCCGCGGACTTGGAGCCACATTCAGCACAAATACACTACGCGGGCCGTGCTGCCTGCATATGCATAAGCTATAATTAAAACCACATCAGTTTTGAAAGGCTCCTTTTGTGCATACATAGCATTAGTGTTGGTGGAACTCCAAGTGGCCATACAATCTGTGCATACATACTATATTTTAAGCTTGTGAAGTCAATTTCAAAATAGCTGCCTTTAAAAAAAAAAATAAATCTGTTGTGGGCTGCGAACACACACACACACAAACATGCACCCGGCTAATCTGCATTTTTAAGGCTGTCAAATCACATCACAGAAACAATGCAGCCATCAACTCATATACCGCCTGACCCCGTTTGAGAAGTTAAAGGATCATTTTTTTGCTTTCAATAACAATGGCTTGCTGCAAAAATGTAGTTTCTATCTAAACTGTGGAATCTGGAGACTTTTCTTCAGGCTGATAAATGACGCCGCGGCTCTGCAGATGTACGTATACAATACAAGGGTATCAAAAAGTGGTTTAGAAAGGTTTTGTGTGGAAGATTTGAAGGTTAAAGCTGCATTCATGTGTTTAAAAAAGGACTGGGATGGCTTTTTTTTTTCTTGCTGAGTTTGGTGTATTTTACAGCAAACAGTAGTTTTTTTAAAATCTTACAACAAATAAATACTGAAGTTAAATGTTGTGGGGGTTACTGGAGGTCATGAGGCCGCACAGACGGCTTCACTGTTCAACATCTGTGACCTTTCCTGAAGAGCACGAGAATATAAATAAGTCCGACTATTGTAATAGACTGGATGACTTCTCCGTGGCCACTGCACGGCCGTTGTCTTCGTTAATTAACTCCACCCCTTCTGTCCTTATCAGCTCTCCTCTCTTTTTACTCGCCTCCCTGTTCCCGTCTCGTCCCTGCCCTCCGTGCATACCGGCTCTAAGAACTGCGTCGCCTTTTTTTTTTTCTTTCCCAGTTTGCTCACATAGTCATATCTTCTCTCACTCTTAATTGTTTTAATCACCATTCAATAACCCCCGATGACTGTGTGAATGGCAACATTTAATAGGCCACACTTCATTTGCTCTTTTAAAATTGGCTCGCCTTGATGGCAAACAACAACGACGACGGGCCCCGCCTGGAAATAGAGAAATCACACGCGGTGACAGTCGTGGCGAGGCGAGGGCCGAAACCCTGTTGCAAATGAAGTCCTCAGCCACAAGACTCCATTAAAACGTCGCAATGTGATATCAATCTGCAACTTTATTATTGCCAGGCCCCGCTTCCTCCTCCTCCCCCTCCACCGCCACCTCCATCCCAGCGCTGCCGCCACTGTAGCCGCCGCCGTCCTCCGGTTCTGCATTATCAGAAAACACAGTCATTAAAAAGCATTTGACCTTTTTGTAGCGAGTATCGAGAAATTACCTTTCCTATTTGGTTCTCATCCACTCCTCCTCCTCCTCCTCCCCCCATCGTTCCCCTCCTCACCCTCCTACTCCTCCCTCCCTCCCTCCTCTTCCTTCCCACCTTGTTCGGGTGAATAAATCACTTCACAGGAAATTGTAATGCAACTCCTCCTTTGCTCTGAGTGGCGTTAGGTTCGCTCTGCCTCGACAGCGCCTGAGGAGATACAGCTCTAATTAAATGTTACATCTGCCAATTGTTTCACAAGGCACAATGAGGAGGGAGGGTACAAGCTGGAGAGGAGAGGAGGAGGAGGAGGAGGAGGAGGAGGAAGAGGGGACGGGGGAGGAAGCAGTGGAGGAGACAAGTGGAGGTGAGACAATGGTGGACTGTTTGAAGAGAAGATTGCAGAGGCCAGGGAGTAGACAGGTAATACGAGGAGAGAGGAGAGAGGAGAGGAGAGAGGAGAGAGGAGAGAGGAGAGGTTGGAGCGAAAACAGACAGATAGAAAAAGCTCTTGGCCTCACATTGAGCATCTCAGTGTCACCATCCAGGTCTATATTGATCTGATGTGTCGGTGTGCGTTCGTATCCTCGCCCGAGTGTGTGTGTGTGTGTGTGTGAAGCAGACAGACGGATGGAGTGTTAGAAGTGTAACAGCGTATCCTAACACTTTGAAATCCTCTGCTCAGACAGCAGCTATCTCAGATATCTTGGCCTCGCTGCCATTCGCTGCCTCTCGCGGACACCTGCAGCCAATCTCCTCGCGTCGTTGGAAAAAACAACCCAAGTGCCGGTGGCTTATGTGTGCGTGCGATAATGAATATTTATTGTCTTACGATGCATCTCATCATACACCTCAGCATCCACCGACACACACGCCCGGGCTTCATACCCACACCCACCACGTACACACACACACACACACACACAGCACCACCCCACATCCACGGAGCGAGCCTTTGTTTACCCCCGCTGAAATGAAAACTGCGACGGGAGTTGCTCTAGTTGTTACATATCACCCTGTGAGCAATTAGCAAACTGCACAGGGGGTGGAGGGAAAACATACACAATCTCACATGACACCGTCTGCCTATGTGTTTGATTTCTGCAAAGGTTTGAGGAGTGTCTCGGAGATTTTTTTTGGGGGGCCTATCTGCCTTTTTTTTTTTTTTAGACAAGAAACAAAACTAAAAAAGCAGCACAGAGGTAATAGAGTGGCCCTTTAACTCTCCTGTATTCAAAGGGTCAATTTATCAATATAATAAAAAACACATTTTCTCACTTAACTTCAGCGATGACAGCCCGTGCAAACGGTTTTCTTCGCCCTGCTCTGGAGATATCTGTCTGTGAGAATCCTTCCTGCCGTTCGACTGCAGTGGATGTGAGTTGTGTTTCCTTTGTGGTGTGCACGGCGTCGAAAATGGCATTTAAAACATTCCACATTTCTTAACAGCATTAGTGTCCCACTTAGTTTTCTTAAGTAGACGGTAGAGAAAAATGTTCAGAGCAAGGTCTGTGGATTATCCAGAATAAAAATAATAACAATAATTGTAATGAAATCCTGTTCAGCAAAAGCTCAATACCTGTGTGAGTAACATCACGACTGTTTCAGTGTCTCGATACCATACAATGATACTCTGATTTTTCTTTTCCTATTTTTCTTTTTTTGTTAAATGACACATTGCGGCAAAATTCAATGACAAAAATCCTGTTTTTTCTTCGCTATCCGACCGCCGACATTGATCACGAACTTCAGTAAATACTTTGAGGACATACAGTAACGTGTAAATACAATGATGTACTGTACCCCCGGGCTGCTGTCACGTTAATCTAAGCCGTGCCACCGTGGCAAATCAACAAGAGGATGAGGAACGGATAAATTGAGGGGTTGTGTGGAATAAACCCAGCCTTATGTGCCCTAGGGTACAGATGCATTTCCATAACAGCGATAAATTGGATTTAACGGCGAATCATAGGCAACAATAGTCGAGGACGCTGAGGGCTGTTGTCTGTCCCACCCTACAGCCAGGATCTACAAAGACCTCTGTGTGCGCTTGTGTGTAAGTGTGTTAGCTGAGCGGTCTCGTCTTAGTTAAGGTATGAAATCGCTCTGACCGTAAGCACCTTCTCCTTCCAGCCGTGACCTGTTATCCATTTAGTTGAAGAGAGTCGGGGGAGTCCTTGTTTCTGCCCACGGGCGGATGCCAGCGCAGACTCAATCCGAACAAGCCCCACCAGGCAGACTTGGAGCTGCGGGGAAGCAACCAACCTGTTACACCGGATACTCGGGCCTACAGGTGCCGCCGAGGTGAAGAAAAACAACGAGCTGGTTTGGTAAAGTAATTAAGACTCCAGCAAAGCAAAAGGAACATGATCTACAGTTACAAACTAATCAAACGTCCTTTCTGATTCCGTGATGCAACGCTTCTTGGGTGCAATTTCCATGTTTTTGTGCCACTTAACAAAGCAAATGTTCCCGAAGTGGTGAAGTTTGAAACACAAATTTAAAAAAATAAAAGAAGTGTTGCATAAACGCTCAGTTTGAACAGGATGGACCTCGTGTTAGAAAGCAACGAACGCCGAGAACGATATTGTCAAAGAGCAGTAAACAGAGAAATCAGCTAAATACACACTCACGCACACACGAATAGGCACACCTCCCACTGACGGTGATAACAAACAGTGATTAGCATGTGAAAAACAACACAGACGGGGTGTAAGCAAGCAGATGCCTGTTTCCCTATTAGCCGTGTTGATTAGCCCACTGTCTTAATATCTTTGTTTTGGTGGATGTGTGTCTCGCTCGCTCTCCCTCCACGACACACCCAAGGCCACCCTGTAAAACCCAAACTCATCCTAAAGCCAATTCCTGCCTCTTTTTTTACCCAGAAAACAAATACACAATCAAACAACACTAAGCCAATTTCCTCCCTTGCCGAAGCTTATTCACACACACACACACACACACACACACACACACACACCTCCTCTAATTTCCTGGGGCCGTGGTACTGGCAGGGAGTGTGTTGTAGCGCCAACAGAGCTCTGTGTTTGGGGTAATTGCTCTCTCCGCGTTAGTATGGAAATCTGCGAATGTGTGACAGGGCCAGATAGCTTCCTTCAATGTTGTTCTGATCCTGCCTCTAGGCCCGCAGCCAAACTATTTTATCTCTTAATGCATTAGAGTGATCTTCCAATTAGCCCACGCTCATAATACTCCCCCATTCCTGGTGGCTGCCTGCTCTGGGCTGCAGAGAGAGACGGGGAGGGAAGCAGCGCGAATGTAAGTGCAAGTGTGTGTGTGTGTGTGTCTGCGTAAATGTGTGTTTTCTGCGGCTTGATGGGATGGTGGCAGTGGAGGAGGTGGCGGCGGCGGCGGTGGTGGTGGTGGTGGTAGGCGGGGTTGGCGACCAGGAAAAAGTGAAGTGGAGAGGATGCGGTACACGTGTGTGCGAGTGTGTACGTGCATGCAGGCGTACGAGAAGGGGCGGGTGGGTGGCGGGTTGGTGGTGTGGCGATAGTTCTGCTTGAGAGGTGAAATGAGGTGCTTATTGTGCACGGCGTGGGGGTTGCGCCGTTAGTCCGGGGCTCCTGTTGTAAAGTTTGCTGATAAGGGGAACCCGGCCCTTGAGCATCCATTCTCCTCGGTGTATTAGCGCTCCCTTATCAGGGGCCCAGATAAAAACCGGCATGCCATTTGCCTTCGGTGGAATTAAGCCCTCCTCCTCCTCCTCCCTCCTCCACCCTCCACCTCTTCCTCTTCCACCCTCCTCCCCTTGTCTGCCTTGGCTAACCGGGCGGGCTGCGATTAACCTCGACACTGTCCAATATCCTCGGCAGACTCCCGCCTGCAGATTAGCTGCTATTAGTTATGACCAACTAAATTAACCACCGCCGCTTCCCTGAGAGAGAGAGAGAGAGAGAGAGAGAGAGAGGAGGGGAGGGAGAGGGAGGAAAAAGGAGGATGCAGGGAGATGGAATGAGCATGAGGAGGTTCATTTGGAAAGAGAGGGACAAACAGGGGGAGACTGATGGAAAGAGGGTGAGAAGTGAGTGATGGAAAAAAGAGAGGCCAAGTGCTCAGAACGGTG
The DNA here is from genome assembly GCF_000690725.1 of Stegastes partitus. NCBI lineage: Eukaryota > Metazoa > Chordata > Actinopteri > Pomacentridae > Stegastes > Stegastes partitus. The sequence continues at coordinate 15,979 of NW_007579346.1, read as the reverse complement.
TGTGTGTGTGTTTACACTCTGAAGTGGCTCATTTTGCGTCGCACACTCTGGGACTTAGGTATCGCAACACACACACACACATACAATCCTCCCCCTGATATCATAATAGTAGAAAGATGTATACGCATTGGCAAGAAAATGAAAAGAACTCTGAAAAATATGTCATTATTTTATCACATGTCCATAGTTTTTCCTCCGAACGCACATGTAAACACACGCTGACCAACACATTTCCCGTCGCCACGGTGATTTTTTTTTTACGCATACTATGCAATTTCATTTATTTACTTAATGTCACTTCACTTGACTCCATCTCAAATTATATAAAATCTAACCATTGTCTCAGTGGACTGAGCCAATCATCACGATAACTTTGCCTTTGAGTAAAGCGCTTCTGCTTTTCATCAGTGTCAGTACAGCTGAAAAGACCATCAAGTGGAAATAAACACAATTTTCTGAGAGTGCTAACTGTCACAAACGCTCTCTGGCTGACAGCATCTCTTTGGTTTATGAGCCTCGGGGTTCATAGCAGGAAACATTCTCACATTAATGGCATTCCTCTGTTTGATTTAAAAAATAAAATAAAAAAGAAAATCTAATTAATTGCTTGCAGCACCTTGTTGGAAAACATCAGGAGTAAGACATCGGAATAAACACAGCACACACACACACACGGGTACGTACATGATATTGCTTTGTTGAAATATTATTTTAAACACTTTGAGGTAAGTTTTAAATGTAAGAATACATAATATAAACATTACAGTATTTAAAGAACGCATTATGAACGTATATATTTAAATTAATTGAGATTTTTTTCAAACAAATCTTTGCTCTGGGTTTGTGTAGGTCCTCAGTCCCACTCTTGACAGAGGGTCACAAGAAACAATGCAACTGGCACAATAGGCCTTGCCGCAGTGTGTTCGAGTGTGTGTGTGTGTGTGTGTGTGTGTGTTGACTTGGGAGATAGACACGGTGGCTGGGGGCCATTCAGTACACACACTGCCTTTCTGTTTGCATGAGTTGACCCCTCACACACACACCAGCGTATCCCAAAGACACACACTCCCAGTGTCACACCACACCCTGCTAAGCCTGCGCTAGCAGTATTAAGCCATCACATCTGGGCTGTATTGACAGGAGATGCGACAGGGCAAAGCACAGCAACGTGCACGCGACTGCTGCAGCCCGTCGTCTTTCCTCTCCCTGTAGTTGCGTCGTCGTCTCTCCGTCCCCCCCCCCACACCTCTCACCGCCTTTTCTCCGAGCTTAGCATGTGCAGATATGATATCGGTATTCATGCGGCCCTGGAAAGACACCGCGGACGTGCACAGACGACCTGACAGATTTAAAAAATCAATACTCAGCAGGTTTTTTTTCATTCAAAGACCTAACTGCGGTACTAATTAGAGATATTTATAAAATGCGACACAGTGTTTGCTTTTCACACCAAGGGTTCAACTGTGACAATTATTCTGCTTGAGTTTATATTTTTTCAGTTATTTCAGGTGAAACTGACGATATAGGTTTTTATATTTATAGCTGGCCGATCCAAAGATGTGGATTTATATGTAAAAAAAAAAAAAAGCAGAACTAAAATATAATTTATCTTGAGGTTTCTGTCACTAATTAGCAACTACAGCTTCTTGTATTAATTATTTTAAGTGATCCGAAACAGTAAAATTTCTAAAAAGAGAAAAATTAAAAATCAAAAATACACTTTTATGCTGTTACAGAATTCTATTTTAACTCAACGTTTTAATTTTTTGCACTAAAAGCTGAACCAGTTGCTCCACAATGCAGCTCCTTTATTGTCGCTCTGTACAATACTTGTGTCACTTTGAAATGTAACCCGCCAGCAATACAACCTAAGCTGTAACCGCTACAACATTCCCACGTTGTGCTACAGGAAAACATATGCGAGCGCTCTCCTCCTGTTTGATGTCGGTGGTGTGGCGGGGTGTCTGGTTCACAAGATTGCCCGGTGACAGTACGTCTTCCCAAACCTGTCTTCTATTTTCCTTTTGTACTCGACTGTCACTCAGAAGCCTCGAGTATTGGATAATGCCATTGAAAACGGTCGCTGTAATTTTAATGGGGAACCAGTGGGCTTCAAAGGACATGAGAACATGGCATGGTTGTTGCCCTCGACTGTGTAAAACGAAAACAGGAGTGCAAAGCCGGTCGCCCCACCGCTCCCTCTCCCGCCGCTACCTTCGTCCACAATGGAAAAACCTGTTTATCTCCGCGTACAATTAAGAGTGTGAAATTAGAACATGCCGAATTAACTAAGAAACCCTGCTTTTGTTACAAAAGAAACAAAGCCTCAGGAGAGAAGAGAGAGAGAGAGTGAGAGAGAGGGAGCAGGGACAGAGGACACAAAAGGATTTCTCAGTCATGAGAGAGAAAGACAGCTTGGCTCACTGATATCCAGAATAATCACATTTCCCTCAAATAAATCAGACTGGTTGGCATGTGGTGCAAACACACACGCACACGCTCGCACACATACTGTAATGCATCTACGGACACATGTTTAAAACCTCCAGAGAGGTGCTGCCTTTTCTATGACTTTGCACGGTGACTTTTTTTTTTTTTTTATTTTCTCCATCCTTCGCCCCAGCACTTGTCAGACCAACCAAGGACATGCACACACACAAGTGACACACAAAAAACCCCGAAGCTACATGACAACATGCCAACCCCACCCTGTGTGCTTGTTCATTCACCCACTGTTTTGGCCCGCTAACAGGCCCCTGGCATCGCGCGCCAGCCAGACCACCCTGACCGCCCTCCTCAAGCCAGCAATCCAACCAGTCAGGCTCAATGTGGCTTTACTTACTGCCACGGCGACGACACCTCGCATTGCCCCACTTCCACCTTAAGAGAATGAGTAATCAACACACTGGTAGACATTTGCAGACTGTCAGTCAAATCCAGGACTCCGCTACGCTATCAGTCCTCCGCCCGTCACCAAACCCTCCTTTCCTTCCTTCCTCTCCTCTAATACCAATTTAAATCGTTCAACGTGCCTTTTCTCCTGCTGCCATTATTCAAAAAGATCATAATAGTTTTCCCTGTGCCCAAAGCACAAAAAATCAATTATTTCCCCACAAAGACTTGAAAGTACTTAGCGCGGGCCTGCGAGGGGAAAAGCTGTGGGTTATATCAAATTGAAACTGCACTCATTACACAGGCACACAATTAGTTACCTCTGGTCTGCCTGCCGCTCTTTAATTTCCGAAACGGCATATCTGTATTATAACAGAAACAAGCATGCAAATGCTATTGTTGGGGATTTAGAGAAATCAATAGGACGGCTGGCGAGAGGCGTTTGGTGGCGCTGTCACTCAAAATCTGCTGCCGGCGACTGATAAAGGTCTGAATTCAAATTAGCGCCAAAGCCGGCCAGTGACATCAGAAGTGACATCCGAAATAAAAGGGACGGCTTCATGATATATGTAATTATTCTCCTCGCATTTGCGCTACATTTTTTTTTTCTCTCTCTCTCTCTCTCTCTCTCTTCGCTCTCCCTCCTCTTTTCTCCCCATCCCTCATTCTCTCTTTCTCCTCATTGTGTGTACTTGTGTAACTGTGTTTTGCATAAAGGGATTAGGAGTGCCTTAATGAGAAACTGTAATTGTTTTTTCAGCCTCGCTCTATGGATATGTTCGCATGTGTGTATCTCTGTGGATATTTGTGTGAGAGAGAGAGACAGGCTGAAAATATGTCTTGAAGGAATGTGCCTTGTTTAATGCAAAATGAATACAGTATTGAAATAATATGTTTTTTTTTTCCTCTCTCTCTCTCGCTCCCATATCAGAGCACTATTGGTCTGAAAGCAAGGAAGGTCTGGGAGAAAACTATGTTATGAAATACACTTCCTCACAATAATGAGCCAAGAACTGATACTGAACAATGGAAACATAACCAGCCTCGGCTTCAGTTTGTCTCAGATACCAAATTATTGACATCTTTTCATTTTCAGTTTTACCAGACTTTTTCTGTTTTGCAGAAATCCTGATAAGGCATAAAAGCTAGCAGCACAACTTGAGGAAATACACGAGTTTAAGACTGGATATTGCACAGAGGGAACCGTTTATCAACGCTTTTTTCCATTAGTCAGTGTTCATAAGCTGAAATGCTCAGCTGAAGTCTCTTTAAAGTAAAAACTGTAATTTATGGCTGAAATGTTCCTCACAAATTCCGCTTGTATTCATCAGTTAAATGACATGTTTTAGGACGCCAAATGTACAGTAACCTCAGCCTATGGACGCCTAGATATTTAGTAAATATGGATTTTAATTTAGGAGAAAATCTGAGACATATTTTGTACATTCCAGGACTTTAATTCAATTTTTAAAAAAATATCGCCTTAATTCGAGTCATCTCAGGGCACATTACGTATCATTTTATAGAGAGAAACCAATCCAGCTCTTCCCTTTGAGGAAGCATCGTGGCCTTGCTGTTGGAATATTTTGTAAAAACAAACAAAAAAAAAAAGTGATTTGCAGCAGTTCATCTCGTTCGTGCCTACATCTGTCAGTGATTTCCATCATTTCCCAGAATGCCTTTTAACAAAACGCCAAGAGGACGACACAAGTTTTGAGAAAAATTCAAAAGGGTGAGACAATAAAGCTTAAATTTGATGTTTGATCAGTAAGGGCGGTTCAACTGTTTGAGCAGCCATAACACTAATCTTTATCAAATGAAAAGCGATGCTCTTAGTGGGATATTTAAGTGAGCAACACTCTGTCTACTACATGTGGCTCTCTGAGACTTAAGATCACATCCTCACCTGTAAAGTGTGTTTAGAAAAGTTCATTTTAGCTCTAGCTAACTGGGGTCATCTGTAAAATGATCATTTTGTTTGTAAGTTTTAAGTTTTGGGAAGCTTTTTCTCTATTAAAAATAAAATTAATGTTGAAATTATCATTATCATATTCAAATTTGATACAGTCTTCATTTTAACTTGTGAAATTTGAAACACCTGCATTTTAAAGAAGTCCTTGGAGAAGACTCCCTCACTGTTTATCATATTTACCCTGTTTTTTATTACCATTGTCCAACCAATCACGTGTCCGAAATCACAATTTACTGCTTAGACTAAACTATGTGCAAAAGGGTGGGATTTCAGGAGATACAAGGAGTTAATTTGAGTTCAACTTTGAGTCGCCTACAGCTCCAGCTAACTGTCTGCACGGCTCACTTTGGTTACGCAAATAGAACCTTAAACTAATATTTAAAGCAGAGAAATATAAGTTACACTCACAGTTAACGGCAATAAAAGCAGTAGCCACAGTTGTTACCTGCCTCTGCAACGATTTGGGGTTCAAGTCCTGCTATCACTACCAGTAGCTTTGATGCACAGTCCAACAAAACTGGTGGGAAGCCGGTGAGGGATCAGGTCTCTGTCATCACTAGCGACTTCTACTGACGAGTCAGACCACCTGCACAGTAGGAGGAGATATAAAGGATAAGAGGTGACAAGTTTATCACTGTTATGAGGAAAGAAGCAGCTGCAGACACGAGTAGAAAGTACAAAATATCAGTCTACACCTTTCCAAGGCCGACAGGGGAGTCGGTGCAGTGGAGAGGATCCAAAGTGGGGAGAAATCTGCACTTCAGTTTGTGACATTTAGATAGACACCTGATAAAGCTAACTGAGAGGTACAGATGATCTCGTTCTCCTTCTGTGATTATCAAGCTTTTCCCTTGTTAACATGTTCATGTGGTGTTTATTTCTGCTGGAAGACACATCATGAGTGAAATATTAAATCGACGCCGTCATTTTCACCATAAAGCTGCAGATGTTGATTTTAAACTTCACAAATTTAAGAGACCGATTCCACCAATTTACAGGGTGGGGTTATCTGTATGATTATTATTCTTCGAAATCGGATTCTGGTTTGAGCATGCATGGCTGAATTACTCCAACATTAACACTGTTTAGGAGTGATTTGGTGAGTTTGAGTTGACAGAGAGGCAGGGATCACGTAGAGGCAATGATGTAGGGTCACATCAAATCCAATTTAAGGTGGGAGTGGCTTATTCTCATTGAAACAGCTTCTAAATTTTACATTTTGATCCACAGAGAGGAGTTTTTATGGGTTAACTCAACAACCAGAGAGGGAGAGGGATGCTAAGTCTTAAAGCTACTTGTACCTTGTAGAAGCCAATAAGGTAATAAAAGTCCTGAACCGATAACGTAATATCTTTTGGCCAATAACGTAATAAGTTATGTTATTGGCCAAAAGTTCTTACGTTTTCCATTCAGGACTTTTACTACGTTTTTGGCCAGGTATTACATTATCAGCCTATTACATTTTAAATTTATTACATTATTGGCTTCTCCATACCTTTAATGTGGTAATGAGAAAGCCAGTAACATGGAGCAAATTTCGTTCGCTGTCACAGTCATGCAGGCAAAACAGTGTTTTTCATTGCAGCTGACATAAATATTATATCTGCTGCGAGGGCCTGAAGAGGCGCCGGAGTCATGTCCCCCTCATGATGTCGGGCCAGAGGTCATATTTAAGCACCTATTCTGGTGACATAAACTCATGTGAAGTGGGAGCTAACTAGACTCCGTCCTGAATCGGATCCATTCTCCTCTCTGACCCGATGGGAGGGTTCCAGCGGGCGTTTTTAGGTCACGGGGGGTTCGGTGACCTGTGGAGCAGGAAACATCACCTTTCATAGCTTTCAGCCCCCCCTCACCACCACCACCACTACAGTATCCCTGGATTCCAGCTCCTCTCCCCTCCACCCTTCCACCCCTCTGTCCCTGTTGTGATGCTCACTTTGGAAGAGCCGAGCGATCAGCCATATTTCTGCCTTGTTCCGGAAACAAAGCCCTCTGCTCTGGGCTGGGCCAGAATGAAGTGGGGCAAAGTATGCAGGGGAGGGGAGAATGTGCCCTTTGTTGCCCCCCACCCCCCCAACCCCCTGCCCTATTCTCTCTATCTCTCCATATCCTGCCTCCCACCTACTCCCACCCCTGCTAGTTCTCTAACACTGAAGGGAAACGGCGAAGGGGAGGGAGCGAGGGGGGCTGGCTGGTTCATTCAGCATCGGTTAAACGTTTTCACAGCGGCACAATGCCGGGGCGGAGTAGGCAGGTGCAAGCCAGGGAGAGGGAGGAAAGGAGGGAAAGGCAGGGAGAGAGAGAGGACCGGAGAGAGAGAGGACCAGAACAACAGGTTGACCTACAACGGACCGTAATCATGTAGCACCATTAACCCCCAGAGACCCCCCACTCTCTGTCTTTCTTGCTTTCTCACTGTTTCTTTCTCTTTCTCTCGCTCCCTCACCAGTGTACACAAGCTTACTGCCCCGGCACTTGTAAGACCAACCAAGGACACACACACACACACACACACACACACACACACACACACACACACAACAGACTGGCAGAGCATGCAGGCAGAATGCACACAGACACACTCACACCTCAGCGGCACATTTGCACTCATTTCACATAGATGGCTAGTCAAGTGCAAGGAAAACACACATTCACTCGCTCGCGCACACACACACACACACACACACCGACAACAGAGTGGGCATATAATACGTTAAATCACACATGCTAAGATAAGCACTCGTGTCATAATATGGACACACTCAAGCACGCACACACACCGGCTTTCTCCTGACCCAACCGAGTGTGTGATGATCAGTAGGAAGGCTGCGAAAGAGGAGGGAGTGTGTGTCTGGCTGTCAGTTGTGTGTCATTCATCTGCTACCAAGGAGCGAGCCGTACTCACTCAAGGCCTGTTGGGGTGTGTTTGTGTTGTGTGTGTGTGCAGGGTTTCAGGTGGATGCGTGCAAGGTTAGTGTGTTCGCCGCCGCTTTACCGTCTTCGTGGTATGTTTTTCAACCATAAACAACTTACAGAAATTTCCCTCCCCGACCTTGTAAGAAACAAAAATTATTTTTCTTTGTGTGACAAGCATAACTTTTTGTTGTTGTTGTTGTTGTTGTACACAGACAATAAATTGAAATAGTTTCATCTGATTGCTTGGCTTCTCTGACAGTTAAAATAAATAAATGAAGAAATAAAATGTTTTTTTTTTTAGAGCTGATGTAGAAATGTTTGTGTGTAATCGACAAAACATCCATTTGTTTGAGGTTTTATGTGTGTTGTGTTTTGGTCAGTTTTGACAGCGGTCAGCAGTCTGAGATCAAATTAATAAAATCTGACGCGTCATGGAGTTGAATGTAATCGTGTACATGCTTTATCATAACTGAGCATTCATCAGATTGGCTGTCTAATTTTGATTTGATGCAATTTTAAGCATTTTTGAAGAACTGATTATAAATTGGGGCTGCACGGTGGTTCGGTGGTTAGCACTGTCGCCTCACAGCTAGAAGATCGCCGGTTCGTGTCATGCTTAGTACATGTTCTGTTTGGAGTTTGCATGTTCTCTCTGGGTTCTCCGGCTTCCTCCCGCAGTTCAAAAACATGCTACTGGTGATTCTCAATTGTCTGTAGGTGTGAATGTGAGTGTGCTTGGTTGTCTGTCTCTAAGTGTAGCCCTGTGATAGACTGGTTACCTGTCCAGGGTGTCCCCTGCCTTCATGCTAAGTCATCTGGGATAGACTCCAGCCGCCCACGACCCTAGTGAGGATTAAACGGTGTATAGATGATGGATGGATGGATGGATGGATGGATGACAAATTAAGTTGCATAAAAACATGCAGAGGTGTGGGCCTCTCTGCAAAAATCCAACAATAATCTGATTCCTTCAGTTAAATAAAGCTTTGTTTTATTTGTATGGCACCTTTTCTACAGGTTCATGCAGTTCAACGTACTTTACAGAATAAATACAAACTGTGTCTGAGGCTGATGCACATGAGAAATAAAAATGCTAAAATGATAAAAGCAATTCAAGTTTTAAGCGTAATACTAAAAATTAAAAAAAAAAAAAAATCAACTGTAGTAGATGAGAGGGACATAAAATATTTTATATGATTTATACAATACATTTTAAAACTAAATAAATAGTGACTGTAATAATCTCGATTTCTTTTGCTCTCGTGAAGCCGAACAACATCCCACTGAACATCCAAGGCCTCTCTGAGGGAGCAGATTCTGTTCTGAGCTTATTTTACCAAACATCCACAGAAACACAAAACCTTGAGTCTGTGGCTTTAGATGACACAAAGCAGCTCGGTTTGCTGTAAACTGTTCAATCTGTGCATGTCGAACCCAACAATAAAGCCTTTAATTTCATTTTATCTACTGGAATTCTAACAAATTCCTGAAAAACAAACCAGACTGACAGAACGTCTGAGTGATTGTGAGGTCTTCGTGGCATCAGAAATCCACTTCAGTGTTTCCTCTTGCCACTCCTCCTCCTCCTCCAGCACTGAAAATCCCTTCTCCGTCTCCCCCCACACTGTATCTGTTCCTCTTCCCTCCCCTCCTCACTCCTGTACACCTCATCGTTCCCCAAACACACCTACCGCTCCGGATCCTTCCCTCCTATCCGACTCCCACAGGTGATCGATGACCCTGCGAACACGAATCTTCCATTAAAGCTGGAGCGACGAGGTCAGGATGCACTTCCTACTTAGCTGTCAGTCCCTTCCTTCTTTCTTTATCTTTATGCCCTCCCTGTGTTTTTTTTTTTTTTTTTTTTGCACAATTTTCTGGGCTTTTCCCTCTTTTTTTTTATCCCCCTCCTCACACCTCAAATCTCTCCTCACCATCACTCAGACAGTTTCATGACTGCAGTCTGTCTGATCCGACTTTATTAGTCTTCTGGACCTTAACAGCGTAACACAATATAATAAACTACACATAATAAGAAAAATGCAACGTATACTGTACCTTTGCACACACATGACCACACACATGCATACATACATGCACCCAGACAGAAGTAGGCCTTCCAGTGCGGTACCATTAAGCAGAGCAAACATTGGCTGAAGTCCCATGTGTCCACCTTGCTAATTTTGAAATGCCATGTGATATTAACATAGGCAAATCAGGTCACATCTAGCTCAACTCTGCTTTGACAACTACACAATACACTTGGGCTGCTTTATCTCTAAAACTGCACAACCCGCTATTCTGCTCCCTCACTGTCTCCACCGTCGGCCTCACTATTTCCAAGACAACACAGAGCGACGGCGGACCCTGCACTCCGGGGACTGTTTATTTAATCTAGGATTCGATAATACACGGTTGTGCCCATGAGCAGTGGATGTAAGCAACCCATTAGCTGCCATGTAAAACCAGCTACCAGCAAGAAGCCTCTGCAGCCTCGAAAGAATTCACTGGTTCCCAGTTGCTGCACTTCTGCACTGTTGTCAAGGAGACTGACCACTGTGTTTGCTCAATGGAAGAATAATTGTGCTCGCGGTTTGTCCTCCTTCCGCATTCGACGCACTGTAAATTGCTGCATTTGAAACTTGATTGTATGGCGGTTGATATTTATATCTGGATGTTTTTGTGGCTTTGATTCTTCTGACCTGGAATTCACACGACATGTAAGAAAATGTCCACTGATCTATCGGCACCAACTTCAACCACTGTTTCTGGTATTTTGCATCAAATCTGTGACGAGAAGATGAGAAGAAATCTGCAGTAAGTGTGGAATAGTCATTATCTGAATCAGCTTTATTGGCCGAGTACGTGAACACATACGAGGAATTTGACCCTTTTTGTTAACTTGGCTCTCAAAGTTCTTGGTGACAAAATAAAATAGAGAATTAAGGGCAACAGGTTGAAAAAGGAAAATGAGTTTAAAACTATTATGTACAACTGCAGATACGTGTATTATAGCTACTGTGCTAAATTTGAAATATATTTAAATTCAACAATAAACTCCTTAAAATGAAGCCACAAGACAAAAAAAACACCTTGACTTATATTGTTGGGTGTCATAATATCATAAATAACAAATGTCATGAGTCTCTCCTAGTAGCTGCGGATCAACACAGTTTAAACCACATCAGTTCTTTGACACAGACAAGTGACGGATATTTAAAACCCTCAGAAAAATGCCGTCTGGTGTAGATTGCCCTTTAGTCAACCTCCATGAGAGGTGTTTGAAAGATACTGAGTGTTGTTTTGATGCAAAGCTTCAAACATCACACATTAATGGCCTACTGGGCCCGTCTCCAATTACTTATCTGTAAGCATGGGAACACGAGGAACAATTCTGAGTGTCACACCTCTGATTTTGTTCAGAACATGTCCGGACAGCCACAATGCTCTCAGACCGATACGTCTCCACGTCTGAAAATATACTTAATTTGTCCGTGTTGAGCGGGGATTCCCCCTTTTCTCCTCAACCCCATGCTGCCAGAAGTACAATGACTTCTTCTCCTTGTTTATCCAAAGTGGGGAGTTTTAGTTTTGGATGGGCATTTAGAGGATTATCTGGGTGCTTCCAAACATTCCTGTGTAATTAGACACCAGCGCTGTCAGTCATGCAGAAGCAAAAAGCTGATTGGCTGAGTGTCAAATAAACTGCAGCCTTTGGGAATGTCCCCGGCAGAGTGTCAATAGTTCGCCTTTGAGCCCTCGAGTTCGCTCACCTCGTCTGCTTCATTCAAAGTCAGTGGAAGAAGAAAAACACCTGAGGGCGAACGAGTGTTCCACTGAATGTGAGAGAGACAGAAAGAAAGAGGAGACAAGGCCAGCCAAGGAAAAAGCCTCTTGAAATACTGTAGTTTAGAGGCTTTGCTGTTGGAATAAAGAGAAACACTTACGTCGTCTAAGTTTCAGTTGAGACTTATGAAACCAGAAGCAAACAGGCACAGTTGTGACCCGACAGGAGAGACGGTGTTACAGCAGAAACACAGCAAGAAGCAAGTAAAGCAGAAAGGTGGACCTGGAGTGAGGGGGGGGAGTATGAGGGGAGCTAAATGTGGATCATCTGATCTGGATCATATAGTCTGCACTGATGAATGATAGATGAGCGCAGCATTACCACCCCTCTGGAGAAGAAGAGAGGCAGAAAAACAGCACAACAACGATGCTCCAGCCCAACGTCCCCCAGCTGACCCAAACACAACTGGGACTCTTCTCTCTGTAGATCTCCCAGAAAGAAAAGAATTTGTCATTTTTCCAGATGCCTTTCTTAAGTTCGGTAAGTTAGGACTTTTGCACATGATGAGAAATAGGCCAACAACCACATGGAGAGGAATTTGGGTGAATAATGTAAAGAATATCAACACGTGAAACCCAAATTCTGTTTCCTGCCAGTGAAAGCTGAGAACATTTTCTTCTAAGTTATGGTGTTAACTGCTTCATGTTCTTTCATTTTAACTTTTAAGGCAGCGCCTCCTTTCAGGCAGCGAGAAGCACCGTCCTCTGGAAAAACCCCAAGGAACTAAAATACAGTTTATTCTACAGTGCACCCTTCTAATAACACAAACTTTGGGTTTGCAGGACTTGTTCTCTTGAAGCACTTTAATGTGATTGTCCAGATTCAGGAAGTAAGTTTACAAGATTATGAAGGATGCACTGCAAAAAAAGAACTGAAAAGCTATGCAAAATGTAGAGACATGGCAAGTTTGAACACTTTTTTTTTCATTTGTTAGCTTACAGTAGCAACAGACAAGTGTTTTTGCCTTATCATATATGACATAAATTTTGATTGCATAGTGTCATGGCTGTTTTAATTGGTTTCCTGTCAGTCTTACTGAAGCAGGACTGCCTTTCTTCACTCTTAAATCCTTTGTAGATTTTATGTATGTTGTTGGTAGTTGTGAGGCTAAGGGACCTTAAAGGGATGCATGCAGGTTGATTAATCAATGCTGAGGCTGTAGTTAGATGCTGTGCAGTAATAGTGCAAACTTACATCTTGGTAGAGCGTCGTCCAGATGGAAACGGTTGACAGCGGACTCTATGGGCTGTCCATAGTAACGGGGACATTGTGATTTTGTTTAATGCTGTGAATACCTCATTTATAACTGCATTCACAAATCTCAAACACAGATATCTCAAAATGTGTGAGAATCAAAACTTGCTTTTGTATTTTGGGTGGACTTACCCTTTATCATGGAAGCTGGCCAGCTCACACAATGACTAGAACAGCATGAAAACACACAAGATAATACAGTAATTGAATTTATTATGCGTATTCTGACTGTTTTCATACAACTTTCGCCATCTGTATAGAGTGATAGTACAATGCAAACACACTGGCTGTTGCTCTGTTGTTCACCTCTCCTTCACGCCTCTTCAATTCTCTTCTGTTAATTTTACGACCTTTTAACTTTATTTCTTACTTTTGTCTTTATTATGCCTTTTCTCCATTTTCTTCAGGGTTCCTCTCACTATGTGCTCTTTCTCTCACATTTCATATTCAAGGGATTTTTTTTTTTTTTACTACTTTCCTAACAACATTTCTGATGTTAATACACCGCAGAGGATTTGTCCTCAGTGTTCATGCAGCCGCAATTCAGAAATCCACACTGCAGTCGCATTGAAAGTAAGTATGGGTGAGTGAGGGTGAAACAGAGAAAGAGAATGAGCAAAACAGTTTGAGCGTCTTATTCTTCTTTCTTCTTTTTTTTTTTTTTTCTTTACATGACAAGGTTGCTTCAGACGGACATGCATAAAAACACGCTCTGTGCTCCAGTGGCAAGGTGGTGAAAGGACAACACAAAGGCCCATTCACTGATAGCCTGCACACAATCACTTTCATTTTACAGTTCTTAGCAAAATATTATCAATTCTTAACAAGATTGTGGACCTCCACTTCTTTCTATTAAATGGTCACAAAGGCATGGATGCACCTCTCAAGGGGAAGAAATGATGACATTCCTGTGGTGACATCAAAGTGCTTTTGGAAACGGCACTTTACTGTAATAATGTCACATCATCCAATGAAAGGAATAGTTCCTGCTGTGTTTTCAGCAGCCGTCGCTGTTCTTTGCAATTCTTTCAGCGCGGACATAACTTTCCAACCTTGAAAACTATAGACGCTTCAACGTATCATTAATCATTACACAAGGAACAACAAATCCTCTTTGAATCTCCCTAATTCTACATTAGCGGAGACGGAATAATTTCGAGGCATTGTGTCGCTTTCTAAGGCAGTTGTGAAGTTTTCATACCACCGTCATTATCTCCGCCATTGGCACAGTGAAAACTTCTTTTTAGCACAAAATCTGTGCCACAAAGTTTGGATATTGGGAGCTTTTTTCCACACACTATACCACTTATGAGTTTTAATGGCATGATTAGAGCTTTCACAATGGGCTCAGGTTCATTTGTAGTCGATTTCATATTACAGAGAGCGCGTTAAAACTAATAATCTGGGCATAATAGAAAACTTGTTCGTGTTAAATCAGTCGAATGTAAAGGCTGTGATGTGAGGTCACAGGGGGCAAATGTTTTAGTGTACAGGATGTTTTCTTTGCTCGAGAGAAGGATCACGTATTTTTTAGTTCCCGCTCGGCCGCCGGATAGAAAAACCGGTGACATTTAACGATGTGTTCCACTTTCCTGTGTACGTTTGCTTTAAACTTCTGAGAAGCTGCAATGTCTTTTCACTTATTTTTTAATTCCACATCAAGTATTTTCTCAGGCCTTGTTTACCTGCGCCCAGCCGGCAAAGCCACGCCGCCACTCAGCCATGATTTGACAAAGGAATCTGACCTTCAGCCGAGGCTTGCTGCTTCTCTTGAGTGGTCAAAGAAGTCCGCTGAGCCTTTAATAGTAAACGTTATGAAGCACGAGTAACAGCTGTATTGTGATACTGCTGACAAAATAATGGGGAACCTTCCCTCGTATTGTCCTACAGCACCGAGCGTACCTGGATGTTGTGACGCTGAATAAGCTGAATTCAAGCGATGAATTTATTTCCCACCGCTCCTCCCTTCACTCTCCTCTAAACCCAGTCTGCTCTGCCCACGGCACATTTCCTACGCTGCTCGCTCAGCTGAGGAAAAGCTTAAATTCTCCCTCAGGTAAGGATGTCTCCCAGGAGCCCTCCATCTGCACAAACACAGACACACAAACAGAACTAAACACACCTGCAGAGCAGCAGCGAGCTCAGAAATGCCTCCGTTGGGTTAGCTTAACATTAGCATCTCTTTAGGCAGAGCTAATGAGGAGATGAATGGAGAAGTGTGCCGTGAAGAGTGTGTGTGAGTGTGTGTGTGTGTGTGTGTGTGTGTGTCAGTAAATAGTGTTGACACTGTGTAGATAAGGGCTCAGATAAGACAAGCTAACAGATTAACAACTGGAGGCTAAATAGCTCATTTGTCTACGTTACAGATATAGAGCAAAATAAAGAGCTGCTGCTTCACCATCAACAATTTATTTAAGGTTTTTCTGTCATAATCTATATAAAAATGTTAGATTGACATATTTAATACTTCACAATAATTGTTGAGCCACTTTCAGCAGTTTTTTTTGTTCACACATTAAATTTACAGCTATGTTTGTAATAACTCAGGAACTATAAATGACAAAAGCCTGAAATTTTCACTTTGATTTCTTATCATACCATTGATTCCAAATTTACAATTTTCAAAACGTAAAACCCATAATGTGTGCTCTTGGTAATCAGAATCAGCTTTAATGACACAACATACAAGGAATTTGGTTTCGGCTGTTGGTGTCGCCAACAGGAATGAACAATAGGAAATTAAAAAATAAAGTAAAATAACGATAGAAAGAAAAAAATGGGGGAAAAAAAATAAGATAGCAAATATATACAAGAATTTACATCATCTACACATTTACACATCAGGTAAGTGTGTAGGTTAAGATATCTATTTTTAATAAAAGATGTTATTAAAAGTTCCATTTTGCACCTTATGTCACAATAATTCAAAACAACATATACAACCTGTTTCACAAAAATTAAAAGAAAGTTATTTTTGTTTAATTGTCATGACTGGCTCCCTATGAAAATATCACTCAAACAACTCAAGCAGTATTTCAATCATCTATTAAAGCCGCAAGCGGCGATGGACGGGTCCTCGCCCTACGCTTGTCGGT
>NW_007579345.1:142940-156165 GCF_000690725.1 Stegastes partitus | reverse complement strand
GGCGAATATCGGACAACATACACGCCGATACCGATACAACTGTGATGGGCCAATATCGGCACAAAATATACCGATATATCAGTCGGGCTCTACCAGTAAATGTTTAATGAAAAACAAAAAAATGCTAATATTTAGACGGCAAAAAGCAAAACAGGTGGAGAAGTGAGAAAACCTGGAGTTACTCAAAGACATTTTCCATCAGTGGGTTTTTGTTTGTTGTGTTTCATGGTCGTTGCTGCTCGATGCCGGAAAAAAAATCATTTTTCGTGACAAATCTACAAAAGTAGCCCGTCTGATAGAACGTCATTTACTCTGATTTAGAGGTTCTTGGCTATTTTTTTTTTTAACCTCCTTTATAAGATACTGTGTTTGCAGCATCCCAATGTACAGAGTAGAACGAGCAGGAACCGGAGAGAAAAGGAAGATTCGGTTGCAAAAAAAAGAGCTCCGTTGTATGGAAGTATTTTGGCTGATCAATAACAGTCATTGTGTCTGCAGTTGTCGCTACCACACAATGCGAAAAGGAGTTTCATGAGTCCCACAAAGCTCTGTGTGATGAAGCCACATCTGAATTTAAATCCAAAGCAAGACTCGATTTGGGATGTCATTGCCAGTCTGACACCATATAAGAAAGATTCCAAACTTATTTTCTTTTCAGCTTTTTGAATATTATGTTTTATCTTAGATGCAGATGCGAGAAATTATTTCCAAATACTGATGCATCTAAAACAATGGTAGTGTTGTAATTCATTTCATTCAAAAAGGGGTGCATTAATGCATAAATACTAAACTTTTTCATGATATTGTAATTGTTTAAGATGCACTAGTGAAGTTATTTAAGCCATCTGGTTAAACTGTTTGTTCTCTAATCTCACAGAAAAACAGAATATTGTAATGTCAGATTGTTCCAGTATTGTGCAGCCAAACTTCCATCAGTTTAGTGCTGACGTACGCGACAACATCTTACGTCCACATCAGCATCTGGTACCCAAATGCACCCAGAAAAGTCAAACCTACGCACTGATTCTGCAGGAATTTGAACTGTCTGCATTCGTAAATAGGTAGAAATTAAAACCACAATCATCTTTTCGTTTATGCATTTCCTCTTCTTCCTTTTGTCTGTTCAGGATTTATCCAGCATGTGTTTGCTTCAGTCCCAGTGAGTCAGAAGAGAGGAAAACCTGGATCACCTGTTCCACCAGAACTCCAGAAACAACTCGTATACGCACACTAAAAGAATTAAGTTTGTGTTGAACTGAACCACTGAGACTTCTGAAGCCCAAACAAATCACTCTGTGTTTAAATCTTAGTCCAAACCAAAGTGCTGTTCATTCCAACAGATGGTTTTACGACAGCGACCGGACCGCGACCTTCATCCGTGAGGTCCCAACGCCGAGACGACAGGAACCTCGGCGCTGTGGGTTTTTTTTTTTTTTCCCCGCTGACAGCGGTGATAAAACGGCTAATAAATGACTGATGGAGGATGATATTCTTCAGCAGTCGCTCCCTCCCAAGGCGAGTGTCACCCTGTTTCCCCTCATTTTACTGCACTTTGTCATTATGCGCGGCAGCAGCCGAGGCGGCGAGCGGCGCTGAGGCCGGGTGAGAACGTGTGGCGACTCCGGCTAATGAAGGTGAAACACAATGACACTCCATTTCCACATTAGCCTCCCCCTTTCCCCTCTTCGCTCTCCTCCGTGGGCCGGCGGTGACCCGATCCTCCCCACTCATCTGGGTTCTGACTGCTGCAAACACTCGCTGGCGGACACGTAATCGCTGCTAACATCCTTATGAGGACTGGCCACGCTCTCTCTGGAGGACATCTGTAGCTCAAACTCACAACAAATACTTCAACCATCAGTGGCTTTTTCTTGAATTCTGCACGTCGTTCCATCCCAAAGGAAAGCAGCCACGTCACGGCGCCAATGCAAGGCACATGTGTGATATATTTACAATTCAAATATGAGACACCTTTACCTTGGATGTTCATTAGAGGTATAAATGTCTCTAACATCAGCTCTACCACTAACTCTGACCCCTTTCTCTTTATGTATCTGCTCATATTNTGACAGCGGTGATAAAACGGCTAATAAATGACTGATGGAGGATGATATTCTTCAGCAGTCGCTCCCTCCCAAGGCGAGTGTCACCCTGTTTCCCCTCATTTTACTGCACTTTGTCATTATGCGCGGCAGCAGCCGAGGCGGCGAGCGGCGCTGAGGCCGGGTGAGAACGTGTGGCGACTCCGGCTAATGAAGGTGAAACACAATGACACTCCATTTCCACATTAGCCTCCCCCTTTCCCCTCTTCGCTCTCCTCCGTGGGCCGGCGGTGACCCGATCCTCCCCACTCATCTGGGTTCTGACTGCTGCAAACACTCGCTGGCGGACACGTAATCGCTGCTAACATCCTTATGAGGACTGGCCACGCTCTCTCTGGAGGACATCTGTAGCTCAAACTCACAACAAATACTTCAACCATCAGTGGCTTTTTCTTGAATTCTGCACGTCGTTCCATCCCAAAGGAAAGCAGCCACGTCACGGCGCCAATGCAAGGCACATGTGTGATTTATTTACAATTCTAATATGAGTCACCTTTACCTTGGATGTTCATTAGAGGTATAAATGTCTCTAACATCAGCTCTACCACTAACTCTGACCCCTTTCTCTTTATGTATCTGCTCATATTGTGAACCGCTAGTCAGTTCGATTACCATAAATGTTGATCTAAGCAGCAGGAAAAAAATAATAATTTGCAAAAATTAGCAGCTTGGGCACAGCGATACAGGGAAATGAACTGCCATCGCTTAAAAAAATGGAATAATTTCTCCTTAAAATACATTTTTAGGATTAATCTTAAGGGATTGTTTGTATTCTTGGTTTTGTAAATATTTCATGCATGTATAGAAACAATAAAATTACTTAAAACATATAAATATATATAAAGAAGTTGCAAGAAACGTAATTGTTAGACCATCCATGCTAACAAATGAGCTAACAATGCTAACCCCACACCGACAGAAGAACATCTTTTTTTTTTGTGTTAAACTAAAAGCCTCATTGTTCAAAAAGCTATTCTAACCCGTAAACATGTCTACAGATATGTAGGATTAACATGATAAATAAAAAAATTGTCAGATTATGAATATTAAATGCATATATTCAATATTTTTGTTTGAAAACCTGTATAAGGTGTCTGTCATTTAACAAACAAATCAGATTTTTACTTGTTTTTCTGTTAACTGCCACTCATGGAATCTAATTTTTGATCTATGATGACTGTAAAAAACATAAATTTAACAATTTTAGCAATTAAATAAAACGCAGATGTGGGGAACTGCAATACATAATTTTCTTTTTTCTTTTCTTTTTCTTTTTAATGTTTTATATTAGACACTTAAATCCACTTTTTATTTATTTTTCTATACGTTCATGTTGGAAAAATGTCATAAAATTACAGATTTTTTTCCAGTGCTGCTCCTCTAAAGCTTATAACAGCATCCTTAAACGGCTGCTCTGAATAAATTGGGATAAATTTCTGCCTCCATCCTGGCTGAGGAGAGTCATAGCGGATGTTTCTGAGCAGAGTTTCCTCGGTATCGAGGCCGGCCTGAGAGGAAAGACAATAGAGATGAAGGAGAATGTACAAGTTGTGGACACTGACAGGACAAAAGGTGAACGACCCACAGCAGCTAGCTGGAGCAGGCGAATCTGAGGGATCGTCTGGAGGTTGACGCCGTCTTATGGTTGTTACGACTTATTTTGGAGCCGCTGTCGGCTGAAGGAATGCAAAGCTCTTCGGGGAAGGAGGGAGAGGAAGCTGCAGCCTTCTCGGCTTTGAATGTATGACTCAGTTTGAGCCACAAACCATCCGGGTGACCTTTATGGCGTCGGACAGGTGAGTCAAATCAATGAGCATTCGATCAGAAATGGATTCCACAGAACGGGCATTCAAAGGCAAGAAAAGCCTCCAGCCTTCTTTTGTCCACAGTCTGAGAAACAAAATGTAAAATCACCGGATGAAACCCACAAAGCAGAAACACAACAGTTATATTTATATCCAACAAAACGCACTCCTGCTCTGTTTACATCCACTGAGCAGTCTCCACCACCTGTAGATCTGCAGATTAGTTCCTATAGAGACACCTATTTACACTCTAAAAAATGATCATAGGGACCTTTCACCAGCACTGAATTACATGCAAACGTCATTTAAACCAGTTGGTTTGACGTCATAATGCTGCATCAACTTAATATTTTGTGTAATTTAACCTCAAATGTCTGCGTTAGTTGATTTAAAACCAAATTCAGGTTGAAGTAGATGATGAAACTGGTTTGACAACTTATTTTTTTCCTCCTATCTTGACATACCTGGACAATTTCAGACAGTTAACTAAGAAATACCTTAATGCAAGAGACAGAAGTCATCATAATTGAGTCCGAATGTCGTTTTTTTTAGTGTAGATTGTCATTTGAAGTACAACAGGTACTAACAATATGCTTTTAATAGATGAATTAAGGCAAAAAAGTTATTAAAATTATCTCCAATTTGACAAACTACAACAATAAAATGCCATTTTCGGAGGAATGTGCATAAAATAACACAATACTTTAAACATACCTGGACCATTTCAGACAGAACTGCTCATTTAATCACCTTTAATCGTAAATGTTGGAGCTAATTCCTGTGACTTTGTTGGTTGAACATAGTTTCATTTGAAGGTTTTGAAGGAGTGTTGAGTGTCATTTTATGTGCAAAAAATGTGCTTTTAATAGATGAATTAAGGCAAAGGGTTATTAAAATGATCTAGAATTTGACAGACAAAAAGCCATTTTCAGAAGAATGTGCATAAAATAATCATAACATACCTGGATGATTACAACAGTGAGGACTTGTCAATAAAAGCACCTTTGATTGCAGATGTTGGAGCTGATTCCCCAACGTCTTTGTAGTCTGTTGGTTGTTGAGCTCATATCTGGATGGTTTCCACTTTAACCCTCTCCTGGACTACAACTCGCTGGTCCTCACAGAGACAGGAGAAGGAGGTGATGGTGTTAAAACAGGAGGCGATCTTATCCGGCCTCATCTCGTTGGGCTGAGATGCTGTTTATCCTGCTGGCCAGACCGTATTCCGGTGCCAGGTATCGATACCTGTCCACCCACCACAAGTGTCAAATTGAAATGTAAAAAACTGAAACGCAAGGAGTTTTTTTCCGTGAGAAACTTTCTGCATCCGTCGTTCTGTTTCACACGTTTAAATAAGAGCAAAATGCAGCACACGGAGCAAAGCTCTTCCTCTTTAATCCACTACGACCAGTTTAAATTTTCTAGCAACGAGGTCCCTGTCACCTGCTCGCACTTTTGCACGATTAATTTCCTAATCCCCGCTAATGCTTTCACTTGCAAACATTTTTAAGGCAGCCGAGTGGCTCGCCCGCCGCACCGCTCGTCTGATATTAATTGACTGCTGTCAACTTTTTCTAATTGATGTAATGGATTTTGCAGATTGACTGCGAGCAGACTCATGATACCACGTGCGCGATATTGTAAAGGCTGAGGGAATTAAGCATGAAGTATATGACCCCAATTAGCACTTATCTCCATTACTGTGAGCGCCGCAATCCTGTGAGGCGGATTTAAAACGATCATTGTCAGTCAGTGTGAGAGAAGTTTGGAAACGACACTGTCTCCTGCCCATCAGTCAGCAGACTCTATCTTCTGCCAGATTTAGTTTTTTTTTTTATTTAAAAAAAAGAAAGAAGTCCTTTTTGTATGCAGAGGAATGTGGCTGCAAACGGATAAGTCAGCATTTTCCCTCAGTGGCTTAATAAGACTGAGTTGCTGCTGAGGGTGTTGATTAGATGCAAAAGGTGAAAATCTTAGATGCTGGAAAAACTAAAACAAACCAATATATATTCATGAGGTTAATTACAGGATGTGCTAAAATGATACCTTTTCATTATCGTGTCCGTTGGCGAATAGAAACCTGCCGCTGAAAGGTGTCAGATTGCAAATCAGTGTCGATTATATAGATATTATGAGTCGATGCTTTCCCCGAGGTTGGCAGGTTTTTGCGATGCTGTTTAGCTGTTGTTGTGTTCCGGTAAACAGTTGGGAGCTGCTGTCAGGGAGTGTTTTCATTCACCGACGGTTGCGCTCGCCGTGAATTAGCCGCTAAAGGACGACGGCGCCGGGCGAAGGCGTGCTCGCGTTACGCCGACTGTCGGTGGCGGAGCGCGTTTCAGCAGAAAAACCGGCTTCATTAGACAGAATATTAAGAGTAACAGCCGCCCCTTGTCGTTAATAACACAGTCTGCGGAGCACAGAGACACCGCAAAAAACACTCGGATGTCAAATCCCGCAGCACGCTCGAGGGATTTGTTTGCACAGAATCAAGACGTCCGGACGTATCTGCTGATTGAATCCGGCACAAACACCGACGTGTTCTTTAACGCGGGTCTGTTAGCCTCCTCTGATTTCATGCAGATGTTAAATTAAGCCATTAATCAAATATGTTTTCGGGGGAGGTCCAAAAAATTTTAAGTAAATAAGACTCGCTGATTGCTCACTGATTTACTATTGTGTCTCACAATTGGCGTTGTTATATCACTTTCAACCAACAAGTGGCTTGTAAAGCAGCTCATGCCCAGAATCATGAGCACGAGGAGCGTTTCAGTGGCGCATAATCACCTCGCTTATTATTCAGAGTAGTCTATCCACTGTTGATTAATGCCTCTGAGCAAATATGTACAGAGGCCCCGGTTAATCTGCGGCGCTGTTTTAATCAAGTGGACCTTTGTTTTGTCCGGTCGAGTTTGTCCAGCAGCCCTGCACTTTCATACGGTCATTATTATTGATCAGAGCGGCGCGGAAGAAATTCTGTTGCATCTTCACCCTCTGCAGGATCGCCTCCTCGCTCGGAGGCCGGCTGCGACTCCTCGGAGCGTTTCATCCTGCCGCGGTGGCAGCGGGCTCCCTCCCTGTCAGCCGCCCTGACCCCAGCGGACCTCTGCCACTATCGACCAAGTGACCCAGTGTACTGCTGAGGGAAAACAACATTTCCAGCGACGGCGGCGAAGGTCCCCCGAGCAGCGAGAGGAACCGGCGATGTGACTGACACCGGGTGACAAACACTTTGAACTCAGACAACAGGAAATTAATGCAGGGAGCGCAGCTCAAGGCACAACACGTTGCATGCGGCACACTTAAATTGACACGTCTATCCAGATGACACATGTTGATACGGCGGCGCTGGCCTCAGTTTCACTTGTGATTCTTTGCATCTGGTCCTCCTCCAACGCTGCTGGCACGCCGGCCACATAAAGACAGACCCTGCAGATACTGGAGCTGCCCTCTGAATACAAATCTAAGTGGCTTAGCTTTTACATCCCACCCCCCCAAAAAAACAAAAAAAAACCCCCAAATCTCAACATGGCATCTGCAACTCGACAAACTTAATAGGATTGGCAGTTGTGCTATGAAATGACCCCATTTAAAATCAGTGAATGCAGAGGTTGCAGCCAGGCAGTGTGGGCAGCGATGGAATCTGCTTCTTGGCTTCGGGGAGCGTCTGGAATTTAAGTGTTTAATCTTGTTTGTCAACTGAACCAAAAGGCTGTTTGTCAGACTACAGTATGTACACTGTGCGTCTTCACATGCAGGTTTTATGTGGAGTAGCAGCTCCTTTCAGTTAGTGACACATCTGAACGAGATAAACCTCTGCACCGACGGCTCGGCTACAAAGCGAGAATGATGAAGTTAAAGAAGCCTGAAGTTGGCCTGCGAGATCCCATAGACTGTATAAAAGATGGACGTAGCTACCGTGGCGTCACCTGTTGGTTTCTGCACTGAGAACATGAAGCCAGGGTTTTGCTACTTCCTGGTTGACATCTTGGATTTTTGGAGCCAGTGACGCAAAAATCGTCGGAGGGGGGCGGAGCCATAGGAGCAGCGATTGGTCAGACGGATTGAGAGGCGGGCCCTCTCTGCCCGCCCACATTTACCGCCTGCTGCTCGCTTCGTCTGTATGGTCGCTGCCGACTGTCAATCAAGCCAGACACGCCCCTTGCCCCGCAAAATGTTGATGATTTTTTAAAATATTGATTTATTTTCAGATTGGCCACCTGATCTCTGGATTTGACTTTAATAAGAAAAAATCCTGAGCTGTAGGAATGCAGTATTTCATGATCTGTGATCACTTCTTTTCCAATTCCAGTCTATGGGAGCCAGGGCTTTTTGGAGCCAGCAACTAGTGGACGTAGTGATATTGCAGGTTTTTGACACTTCCTGGTTGGCTTCATCTTTCAGGGCCGGTTGCTACGTCCATCTTTTATACAGTCTATGCTAGATCTCCGTGGTGACTGATGCTGCACGGCTAGCCTGCTCTGGAGGAAGGAAGCGTCTCCCGTTCAGCGAGTCTTTTCCCGGCGATTCTCAGCTGAGGTTTTTTGTGCAAATGTTAAATAAAGCGTCACTCAGCGATGCAGAAAATGTGTAAATATGTTTGTATGTTTGCTCTGATTTGGTCCAAAACTATCATCCACGTGTCTGTTATACTAAGAGGCAGACTTGTTGCACTTGTTGAGCATCACGATTAAACGTGTTTCAGAGCTCTAATGTGCAGATTTGTGCACGACTAACAGTTTTCTACCTGCAAAATGTTTTAAATGTTTCATAAAACCAAAGCTCTGCATTAGAACAAGCTGTTCCTCTTGACTAAAGTAGTCGACGCACCAAAAGAGTCACATAATTTATGGAATTGTGCTCCGAGAAAACCCGGTTAACACAACGTTGAGGTTTTCCTGAGGCAGCGGACGCAAAGAAAGCCTGTTCGACCTGTCGCCCCTCGCTGTTCTACAAAGCTGTGCATCGTTGTCCAAATCCTACACTCAAATCAACCCGAGTGCAGGTTAACGGCTCCTGATGTGGCCTTTAAACGGAGTCCTTCCAGACTTTACAGCTGCTCGGTTTACCTTTTACTCGCTCAGACTCCGAGGCGCTGTTTTAAAATTCATGCACCCTGCTCCAGTCGGCTCCGAGTGCTAAAACCGAGAATGCGAAAGACGTGTTTGTAACCGCAGCCGCCGCGGCGCAGATGTTCTCTCTCTGCTTTCGCGTTTTGTTTCTTCCCCTGCTCCGATTAACCCCGCTAAGACGGCCCGCAGGATCGATATAAATGTTTGATTCCAGACCGACGTTCCTCCAGAATTTAAAAGCGCAGACGGGCGGGCGGCCGTCCCGCGGTTCCTCCAGATATCAGCTGAGGATCTAATTCCACTGATCTGCCCGTCGCAGCTGTGAGCTATAACATCAGAGCGAGTCGTAATGTGGCTGCGACTTGATGTCACCTTCAAGCTGAAAAGCCTCCGACGCACTCGAGACAAAACAACCATTCAGCATCTGTTGGAGTCCCCGCACCCCCCTCCGGCTCTGCTGCACACATCCAGGCGGCGCATGTGCAGCGAGGATATATTTCAGGTCCCCCCACAAGACTGATAGCAAAACGAACATTTGCCGTAATGATTGCGCTGCGCTGCGTTGAATCACAAAGCCGGGCCTCGCGCTGCCATTAGAGCGATATTCCACTTAGGACATCTGCAGCGTCGGCCAGACTTGTGCTGTACATAAAGGGTGAAGCTAATCAATCAGGTGGCAGCTCCGCCATATTCCATTACACTCGGCGTTATTGAAATACATTCATATTAAAAGTCTATTTCCAGGGCCTCTGCTGGATCATGTAATAGGCACCATTCATACAGCTGAGTGTCAATACTATGATTATCACAAATAAGCTCAAAGCCGGTCGCCCGCCTGCGCTAACGGAGGAGCGACTCCGAAGGCGGAAGCGTCCCTGACATTAGACCATCTGATCAGTTAAATCTATTTTTGATTGCAGGAGATATGAGACCTCCGCTCAGGTATCATTAATTGCTCGTCCTGCCTCTTTCTCAGTCAACATAATGCTTTGCTCCCTCTTCCCATCCGCAACGCGATCCATCGGATCCGAGATGTAATTTGCGTGATTGACAAGACATTTTATTGTCATTTGTAAGACATCAGACACAAGAAGTTTAAGGAGGAAAGCTTTAAAGGTCACGCCGGTAATTTCATCAGCTAAGAAATGTACTGCGGATGGATTTCAGGGCTTTCCTCTGAGGATGGAGCTGTGGCGCAGCAGCACTCCTCTGCAGCACAAAGTGGAGCGAGCTCTGTAAGACATGGACATTTTTCAACTGATTTTATAAACAGTTTACAGGTACTTCACAGATTGTCGCAGATTTGCTAAACTAAAGATAATATCTAGTAAAATGACTGAAGACAGTATTAATTTACATGTTATCCTTTAAAATAACATCTCTGTAAAAGATATTGTATGTCATACTGACAAAAGCATTAATTTATATGTTAACTGTTACAATAAACAACTGAAATTTTTTTTAAAATGTAAAAATGTCCACATCAAAAATCCCAATTTTTGTACATTAAAATTATTTGATTATTTTATTGTATATGATACAGCAAGAAATATCTTTTTCTTTTTTCCCCCCACAAATGGTATTTGTGCGATTGTTTGACAGAAATAAACTGTACATTAAGGATTTATAAATGGTAACTACATTTTTTTATTTTTTTAAACTGTACGGATTTTTCCTGTTTTGGTAAATTACAGGTAGTAACTCGTGAAAATACAGGAAATTAAGATTAATTTACATGTTAGCCTTAAAATAAACAGGTCAAATCTGTAAATCAAAAATCTACATTTTATATAAATATAAATAAATGCTGTAAAATATATCATTATTTCACAAGTGTTTGCTATTATTTGACAGAAAATATATCTGCATATACAGATAGTTTTTTCTGTTTTGGTAAATTACAGAAAATAACTAGTAAAAATAAAATAAAAATTGGTATTAATTTACATGTTAACCTTAAAATAAACCAACTAAAAAACAAAACAGGTCAAAACTATTAAAAATAAAAAAAATGCCCACATTAAAAATCTCTATTTTTATAATTCAGTTTGTTCATTTACAATATTTAAGTGTAGAATGATGCTTACTGAAACAGTGTTGAAAATGTGTATGAAGGACAGAAATGTGTTAAACAACTGATTATTTTTACAAGTTTTTTCCTGTTTTTGTAAAATGATGGAATTAAAGAGAATACAGACATTACAAATCTAGTGAAATCCCAGAAAAAAAGCTTTAATTTACATGTTAACTGCTAAAAACAAACTAAACAGAAACAAAAACAGGCAAGAGCGGTACAGTTCTACATCAAAAATTGGCGTTTTTACTAATACTAGTAAAAAAAAAAATCTGATCTTTTATGCATGTGACCACAAAATTAGACCGTCTTACTGTATTTAGATTACTTAACAGATATTTACAGGACAGTAATCCTTTTTTTTTTTAAAGGTAAACATTACTTGTTTACTGTGTAGTTTTCTTTGTTTTACATTGTGGAAAATCTTTTTTTTTTTTTTTTTTTTTTTAATTTCAGGTTTGGTTCAAGGTGCAGGATCTATTTGGATTCCCTTTGTTATTTACAGTTTTCTGTAATAATGAATATTTGATCTTTATGCGAAGAGTACTGAAATCAGATTCTCCGTCTTCTTTTTAATCTAATGTGTATTTGCAAATAGCCAGCCGACGCGGCGGCGCTGTCGCTGGCCACGGGTGAAATAAACTGTTGATACGAATCAGAAAAGTGCAACTGATTCCTCCAAATGCATTCTCATTTTAATAAAAATGAAACCCGATTACATCTCACAACACTTCACTCAGGCTATATTGAAAGTGACCCGCAGTTCAGTCGACATTAAATTATACGGCTCAGAGTATATTCTTGTGTTTTTCTCCCTCTCGTCCTCTTTCTTCCTGCTTTAGGTGTGATTACATTTCAACACGTGAACCCGCCGACTGTTCATTAATAAAAATAAGTGACCTGGACACGTAAACAAGAGGCTGTTTGGATTATTTCTAACACTTGTTGAATTGAATCGCTGCTAATTTATATTTTAAAAAAGGCTCATGTTTCTGCTCAGCGTTCTCCTTTAACAGAGAAGTGGAACGCCGTGTCTTAACCACTTATTTGACTAAGACAAACTACTACACAAATAGGACAATGACAACACAAAGGCAGCGGAGGTAATATGACAAAGATCACACGGCGAGCAGAAAGCGTTCTTTGAGATGTACGCTCGCGCGCGGCAGCCGGACCCGGCGGGACCACTTGGCCAGGATTAGCATGACAAGGTTCCCCTGCAAAAAGGCCCGGCTGCATCCTAATGAGAAACCACAATCCAGCAGAGACATTCATAATATATTTTATATCTCCTCTTCATAGTCTTCCTTCACATTCGCCACCAGCAAGGAAACTCACAATCAATATTCAGTTGCAATGCACACAGCTGCTCAAGGTTACGCCTGTTTCTTTCTTTTTCTTTTTTTTTCATTTATCAATTATAAAGACGGTGCTGCTCAGAAAGTGTAATGCATATTTTGAATCTATATAAGTCCACTAACAATTATTATTTACTCATGAATAAATGCAACGTGCTGCTTCAGCCATACATGACATTAGCATGCAGTTTACAGCTTGTTCTATACGGGGTTTAATTATTGTTTTTGTGCGTTTAATGGCTTTTCTTGGCGTGACTTTTACATTTTTAGCGATTCCCTTTAAGTTTGGCTAAATCATTGACGAGATGAAGTGTCTCGCAGATGCTTTTAAAGTTGGAACGCGACCTTCGAATCGAGGTGGGCAGCTGTTGGCGGTCGGCTGAAATAATGCACATACGATTAAGAGTCAAATTTCATTTCTGATAAATGTTTTAAAGCGTTACCTGCTTCTTTTTTTTTCTTTTTCCGAAGGCTGTCAGTGCACTGCTGATTGCTGCACATCGATTATTGAGTTTTGGGGGTTTTCTGCCTAAGGACAGTCCATCTTTTGTGTCAGAATCAGAAATGCTCCATTGATCCCTGAGGAACAATATAAAATAAACATGAGGAGAAAAGTGTAAGCATAAGAATGCACATTATGCTGGAAAAATCCAAATATAAGTGCACAGAGTTATGATTGACTATTGCACATTGAGCGTCAGGGCTGCTCGGTGGTTAGCATCGTTGCTGGTTCGCGTCCCGGTGAGGACACCCGGGATCTTTCTGTGGAGTCTCCATGTTCTCCTTGTGCAGCGTGGGTTCTCTCCGGGTTCCAGAA
>NW_007579345.1:119666-142075 GCF_000690725.1 Stegastes partitus | reverse complement strand
ATATAAGTCGACGCCTCATCCATCCATCCAGCCTCCAACCGACTCTGCAACTCGAGGAACAAACTTTTGATGTGATGGGTTTTGTTTAGATATCCGAGATTTCCAATTTACAAGTTCTGGTAAAGCGCGTTTTCTCATATGTGGCGTTATTACGATACCAGCGGTCCCCTGAGCGTAAAGACGGCAGCAGCCGTCCCACCTACACTGTTTGCTTCTTAAGTATCCTTTAGAAACAAATAGGGTCGGTGAGCGGCCATTAAGTCGGCGCATGTTCCTTCTCTTCTTGCCAAATGATGAATAGGGACGCCGCTGCTGTGTGAACGCGGCGCTGTAATGGATTATTTTTTGCATGAGACTCAGCATACAGTAGGTGTCTAGTGAGTGGGAGTTATCATTGGCCTGCAGAAGCTTGTACACAGCAGGAGATCCTGTAGTTATTGCTCGAGGCTTCCCTCCGGCGAGTGCCAATGAGTTTATCAGATGAATATTAGATTTACTGATGAGATGGAGGCTCTGTGCAGTGAAGGACCCGAGCACAAGACGTTGAGGAATACATCGTCCCTGATTACTGGGGAACAATGCCATAACGCCGACTATTATGTAAGAAAATTGTGTTATGCTATTTATTCAGCCGCATGCATGAGTCACAAATATTCCTGACAAACTGCATCAAGGACAGAATAAGACTGTTATTAATATTATTATTAGAAGCAGTAATAGTGGTCTCATTTTTCTCCCACTGTGCGTTTGTGTTTTCCTCTTTTCTTTGCCTTTCCGTTGTGCGTCACCTCCGTTCTTTTGTTGTCGGTGAACTGCTGCATAAATAAAGTCAAACCATTTGATGAAAAATGAATGCGGAGCGGCTCAGATCTGTGAAATTATTTGAGTAGTTTCTGTTTCTACAAAACAGAACAATCGCTTGCATCATCGCCACCTCGCTTTGATGAACATGTGTCGGCCTTCCGGAGCGATTTCGGCGTTTGGCGTCGGCAGCGGAGGAGGAATCGGTGGTTCTAAACGAGGTGGACGGACCGGATCTGCTGGTGAACGCGTGACCGTGCGACGACTGTTCTTTTTCACACGTTATTTTTCTCGCTACTTATGCGAGGCTGGAGTCTATAATTACTTCTAATTAGATGAGAATATAACACGTTGGGTTTGTGTGCAGCGAGGAAACATCACACGTTGCCAACATACTGTGTCTGACCGCCGCAGCTCTTCTATAGATCCTGAACGAGGCAGGAGGAAGCTGAAGCATGTTTTTTGTTTCTTATTTCATCTCGGGTTTTGATTCTCAAAGTCCTTGGGAGGTAAACACGTAGCAGCAGCGGCAGAGTGATGCGTTTCAGTGAACCTCAGTGAGACTCGGATGCATTTCGAGTCACTCCAGAAGTCTAAACGCAGAACATGCGGGAGTCTATCCAGTAATCTCAAAGGCCAGTGTGGGATCCTCCCACCCTCGTGTTTTTGTTGGGATATTTCTTATTCTGATTACAAGGGCTTCTGCGGGTCTCACCTTCAAATTCAGTCCTAAGAATTAGCTGTTCCTCCTTGAGGTAAATGGGAACTCTGTATACTGGCAGCGAACGGTTTATTTCATCTTTTTTTTCTAAGTCAGTCGCTCTCATCCTTTTTTCATTTGAAATCCTGCATCTAGTAATTTCATAATTATGGGAGGGGATTATAACGTAGGCAGCTGGAGCTGCAGGTTAATTGGATTTTTCACCTCGACGGGACCGGATCTAAGTCGCCCATGGGCCGCAAATCTGCACATTTGAAGTTGGGGACAGGACAAAAGAGGCTGGGGGAAGAAAAGAGTAAGTAGTTAAAGGGTCCTCTTTGACTTCAAGAGTTTGGGAAGTTACTTTTGCGCTGCCAGTTACTGTTTGTGGCTTCAGAGGTTTTCCTTTGCTTGTACACAATCGCTTTCATCCACGTTGATGGCATCTATAATTGGCAGTGTTTTCCGTTCACAGGAGTTACCGCTGCAGTAGCTACAGCAGCAGCAGCAGCAGCAGCTATCGATAACCTCAGAGAAATCCCCCCCGGGTTAGAAAAGGAACTTCTTAAACTGAACTTTCAACAAATACACTTGCAGCCGTCGTCTGCTCTGCTTCTGAGGGAAACACTACGTTCTTTGGGTTGAGGTTTACAAAACACACAGAGACACTCGAGTTTGTTTGTTCGTGCGGCGATGTACGACTAAAGCGGCGTGAATTAAAGAAGCGCGGAATTCTTATTTAAGTTGATGAGGATCGTCACAGTTGATCTTAAACAGATGATGAGTTAATTAAATGTTTGTTTAATCTGTCTGTGACCAGAATACCGAGTGCACTTAGCAGAAGCTCCGTTGTTCTCCGTCTCCCCGGCATGTGGGAGACCTTCATTGCATTCTGGGATTTGGGAGGCGGCGGCGGGGGGGGGGGAAAAAAAACACATAAAAATCTTTCATCACCGCGAAAATCTCTTTCATGCAATTGCATCATATCCTACAGAAATCCTTAGATCCTGAAAATTATCTCTGACTTGACAATCACAGCTACCCGTGTTTGGTCGCACATTAGTCTCATGCCTCTGTTTAGTCAATAACACATCCATCTTGAGCGCTTTTCACTCCCATTCTGCTGACAGTATTCTCTGCCTGGGTTTCCAGGGGCCAGCTCGCTCGCTCCTCTGTGGGAGGAACCGAGCTCTCAGCCCCTCAGCTCCTGGCCTACTTCTGAATCAATGTTTGACAAAGGGCGAGTCTCTCCCTGAGCAAAAGACGAGGAATTAGCCGGGCTCTCGCACGGCGAGGAGGCCACACGCAAAGCCAGAGGCTGCCGAGTCCACATTCAGACAGTCCGAGATCATGTTTCCCTGCTCCTAATAACCAAAATAAACCTGCTTACCCGCAAAGTTTATCCGCTTCTAAGGTCACCGTGGCAGAATAAACAAACTGCAGTTAGGCGGCGGGGCGAGGAGAGCGCTGGCAATTATTTGCTCGGCCGCGTTTTTAATGGCGAGCGACTGGTGACGCCACTGAAATGTAGAATTCTGACTTTATTTTACAGTTTGTACCTGCGCTGCGGAGTTCTGTTTTCCTTCAAGAAGCTGCCGAGAGGAGTGAACCCAAACATGCTCGCAGGTTAGAATAACTTTTTGCTGTAAGTGTGAGACGTTTATTCTGCACAAGCGTTTTCCTCGTGTAGCTTAGCACGGATTGTCGCTCACTTTATTTAACACGGATGAAACGCTGCCGCACGTTTTACAATGCAGCACAGAAATCAATACGATTTTTTCCCCCCTCCCTCCACTCATTATTATGCGTGTTGTTACGCGTCTGCCATTTCAACAGTCAACAATCACCCCAACGCCAGCTTCCAAACTGACATTCAAGGGGTCTGTACAAGAGATCATGTAACGAAAAAAAAAAAAAAGAACATAATTCTTCTATGACAATTTGGAGCCTCGGATAATTGCACAAAATGTCACATAATTGTTGGAAAAGTCAAAACAACACGCAGCCCACACAGCATTATGTGCACTGACATAAAGTGCATTCCTATTTTTTTTTTTTTTTTTTGCTAAGTTCTGAGTCATTTCCTTCAATGCCAAATGGTAAACAGTGCAATTTCCAGCAACCCCTGCTGAGAGCTGTCACTCTGCCTCAACTGGTGTTATATTAAAATGCTTCATAAATTAGCATTACCTGAGGCATAAACCGTACGGGAACTGACTGTGGGCTTCGGCGGCGGCGGCCGCAGCAGCAGCAGTAGACATTAATTAGAGCAAATATGTGTCATACCCGGACATATTATGTATAATATATTTCTAGAACCGCAGCCAAGTGTAACATTGACCCCTTGTTAGGTCTGTGGACACATTTCCACTCCCACACAGCATTAGAGCCAACGTCTTACTACAAGACGGGGCTGCAGCCCTTTAATGGCGCCCGATCCGGCGCTCGTTCAATAATATACTAAGTGGACAATGCTTTGGAACCAGTGTTTGAGTTTTTTTTTTTTTTTCTCTTTTGAACCTTTATTAGTGTTACAACCACACAGAGGAACATTTACAATGCAATTTTTCCTACCTGAGTTTCTCATCTTTGAATCACATGGAAAGATTTGGCTTCTCTAACACACACACGGTGGAATGAGCTGTCTCTACTCTGCAGCGATTGAAGAAAAATAGCAGAACAAAAACAAAAAATGAACATAAAAAGAGAGAGAAAAGAAAATGAAAATTCACCAATTTGCCGTTCAAGGTGCTCGGGACTTACTTATAACCTGAGTCAAAAGTCTATTTTGTCCATAGCAAAATCAATAAACCTGTTTTTTTTTTTGTTTTTTTTTTGTTTTTCCTCAAATAGTACCAAAAACACAAACCATTAAAAAGCAACTGGCATTTGACAAAAAATCTCACATTTATTGTATTCGTTAAACAAGTGTTGAACTTTACATCAGTCTTAAGTGATGAGCCCCTTGGTAACATGTTTACATAAAAAACATGAGCTACAGTACAGCATGTATACCAGTGCTGGAAAATATTCACACATTTCCCGTTGACTTTTTTTTTTTTTTTTTTGTATTTCGTTATTATTTTTTTTTTGGAAAGATTTTTAATAAATAAAATATCCAAACCCAAGCGGAAGAACTACATTTATGATAGAAACTTTATTGTCAAAAGTCTGTTTTTTCGGTTGCTCTTGCCCGTCGCTCTGCCGTGACTGTTTTGTTTTTCTTTAAAAAGGTCTAGCTCAATCAGAATCACACAAAAAAACTGTGCAATGCATAAATCACCTTAACTGGGTTGTTGCGTTCCCGTTCTACTAAAGTAATGCCACTTTGGCAATAAACGATGGGCGATATCGATGAAACTCAAACGAAAAGAAAAAGAAAAAAAACAAAACACTGTTCACAAGTGGAAAATGTGATAATGCATCTTTGTAATTCGTTGACTCCTTCCTTTCTTTCTTTTTAATAAGCCGTACTACCATGAATGAAGTGTCGGAACCATAAACACACCGTATAACATATGTGCAACTTCTACACAATAGTCTCTCAAACGTTAAATTTTGCAATTAAAAGGTTTCTTCATATTTATGGTTTCCCATGAATTTCTTATTTTACACTAGCAATACAACAAAATATATATTTTAGCCATTTGCCTTGACAACAGTTCAAGGTACAGTTGAGAAAATATAAGGCCAGGGGCTTGATTGCTAGTGGTTATACAATCCAAACTTCATGGTGATGGAGAGCGACCAGGACCTTTATATTCCTTCTCTAACAGTCTGAGCAGGAACATTTTTTACAAACGTGTCCGTGTCCTGGTCGGCGGGTGTTCGATTTGTTCACAATAAAAAAAAACAGGCTTCAACTAGGATGTTGGGGGGAGTGTATGTACAACCTTTTGACTGGGAAAATTGCTGATTGGATGTAGCCAGTAATGTTTTTGTATTTATTTATTTTTTTGTATTTTTTTTTGCCTTTTTTTTTTTTTTTTCTCATTTTATTTTCGTACCTTAAATTTCTCAATTATTCAACAGCAGCAGCACATTTAAATACATAGTTGGCTTGTCTCTTAAAATTGAAATCTGACTCTGCATTTCTATGTACAGTCTCCTTTAAAACTTTGCCGTCGCTGTGCTCCGAGTCTATCGGTCTGCAGGGAGGGCAGGAAGAGTGGCATGTTTGTGGCGGGTGGAGGGGGGGAAGGAGGAAGGAGGAGATGGCGATGCAGATGGGGGGAGTGTACATGACGGGGCGGCTGGGCTCCCTTCAAAAATAATACAAACACTTCCCCTCCCCTCGCTGGCGTGTCCTCCAGGAGGTCGGGGCTGCAGGAGGACGTCTGGGGGATGATTTAAATACATTTAAAGGCTTGTCACTAACTGCATCTGTCCTTCTCGTACGTCGCCTTCGGGGATGCAGCCGTCTTTAGTGATGGGGATAATGTAGCCGTCGCTGCTCCCTCGGCCTATCTGGTAATAGGCCTGCAGCTGGTGGCCAGCCCCTAAGTTAGGCATGCTCTTGTAGTAAACGTCCTCGTTGTCGCTCCTCTTTGACGGAGACAGGTCCTCCACAACGTCCGGGCTGCTCTCGGGCAACGGAGAGTCTCTCAGGTTGGGCATACTAGTGTACAAGGAGTCTCTGTTGGGGGACTGCAGACTTTCATCGGGGTTGGTGGGCGTCAGCTGGCTGACGAGGGTTTCGACGCCCCCGTCGGTCCTCACCTTCTTCTGGGGCGCGTACAGAAGCGAGTGAGTCCGCTGGGGGATGAGCGGCGCCTCCAGCTCCTGCTGATGGTGCAGCTCGAGGCCCACCGCGTCGCCCACGTGGACCAAAGACGAAGCGTCGGCTACGATGGCGTCGTCTTCGCTGCTGCTGCCGCCGCCGCCGCCGCCGCCGACCACCGTCACCTTGGGCGGAGCCCGCTCCGTGTGGTGGTGGTGGTGGTACTGCGGCGGCTGCTGCTGCTGCTGCTGCTGCTGGTGGTGGTGGTGGTGGTGGTGGGGCGGGTGGTGTAAACTGTGGTGCTGCTGCTGTTGCTGTTGGTGGCTTTTGTTACAGGCACGCAGGTTGTTGTGTACTAGCTCGGAGATTATCATTTTCTCGAAGGCAGCATCGTCCAGACTGAGGCCGCAGTCTACTACCTGCACACTGTCGCCAAAGTCCCCGTTGCGGAGCGAGTAGCTATTATTAAAGTTACCATTTAGCGGTAGAGTATCCATTGCACTTGTATCCCTCACCGCATTGTTCAGTGAGTGCCCTGCAAAGAGAGGAAAACGTGAGGGGGTCTTCCATTAGTCAACAGCGGAAAAACCACGAGAGAGAGAGAGACACGGGTTTAATGCTGTTTAGGATGCAGTTTCACATCGAAAACTCAGGTCAAAAAATTAAGCCATGCCGTAAATCTGTTAGTTAGGCACAACCCTTAACAAACAATACAGAGGCATGCACTATCCGCCATGAGAAATCATTTTACTTTCTCACATATACATTTTGACTTTCCCTTTTTTTTTCTTTTCGCTTCAAAATAAGCAGGGAATTGTGCGTTTCAATCTGCCACAAAAGGTGACAAAAAGCAATGAAAAAGATCCCAAACAACATTAAAGAAACAAACTGAAACAGGAACCACCATCACAACACACCGGGCAAAAAGTAGATGTCCACACGTATGAAGCCACAAACGGGCAAGCTACGACACTGAGAGGTTCTCTAGCAACTAATAGGTTGGATGTGCTGAAGGAAAAGCAAAAAAAAAAAAAAAAAAGGACAGAGATGGGAAAATGATGACACGCACAGAAAAGGGAAAGTAGTCATGTATCAACATGGGACAGCCATCTTTGTTCTCACTACAAGGGGAGCCCACAAGCAGCACTCCACCATCACCACACACAGCAGGTGAAAAGACTCACTTTAGACAACTCACATCATGTCTGTCTGCTCAGGCTATCTGGTCTAAGAGCAGCTGATGTACAAAAGAAAGTAAAATGATTTATTGTAACATGAAGAATCACTCAAAAGAACAACAAAATGTAAAGTAAAGGTCTTAACTGCAACTTAGCGAGAGCAAGGGTTCAGCAAATGAAACAAACAAGCATTAAACCGCTTTTACTTTTTCTTTTTTTTATGAATTAAATGCCAACAGCGACTTTTGTTGTCGGTTTTTCTCTTTGTGTTTTTTTTTTTTAATTTTGGAGGGGAGGGGGAGTTTGTGTTGGTACACTTGCTGTCCATTAGTTGGCAGCTTGTGTACCCAAAGCTGGCAAAAGGTCAGAGCTCGCCCGCAGCTCGGCACTTGGCATCCGTCACAGTAACGCTTCCCGGCGAGACCTCGGTCGCTAGCAGAACGGCTCGAGAAGAAAGAAAAAAAAAAAAACCACACACGGCCGCCGCAGAGGTCACGCGCAGTCATGTTAGGAATTTCTCAAAGCATGGAGGTCACGGAAAGCAGCGGCGGGAAGGATAAATATTAGTTATGCCGTGATTGAGCGAGGAGATAAAGGAAAAAATGTGCTCTGGCGTGGCTATCGTAGCCTCCTCGTAGAATAACAAATGGAGACGGTGATTTACAGCAACGTCCCGGTGCAGTTTTTTTGAGGGGGAATTAGGGAAAAATGGCCCAAAAAAAAAAAAAAAAGCATAGTAAAGGAGTGAACAGCTGCTGCCATGACATCCATGTGTTTACGCCTGCTAGGAGGCAATTTAGTGTCCAGACAGCTGTTGTCTGGGAAGGTGTGAGGGGAATACTACTGGACACTGAGCCTGCTGAGTGCCACATGAGGACGGGCGTTTGGGGAGAACAGAATATAAAAGAAAAGGAAAAGAAACCTTTCTGGTAAATGATCCTTTCTGCCAGAAGAAGAAGAAGAAAAAAAAAAGCAACACTTTCTTTTTTTTTTTGGCCGGTTCAAAATCACAAATTAAGCAGAAGAGAGAAAAGCAGAGAAACGTGTGATTAAATCTTGAAAAATTTTCCGATCAGAGCAGAATTTGGAGGTAATTTTGTGAACCACTTGCTCACTGAGTGTGTGTTAATGGCCTAAAAGTAAACCAGTGATTGTGCCGGGGTTTTGGGTTGGTTGTTTTTTTTTTGTTTTTTGTTTTTTTTAAAATAGGCATGCTGAAAAAAATTTACATTTGATAGGCAAAGTTAAGTTTTACTCCCATACTTGTCTCTCTGTAGGTCACTAGAGGGAAGCACAGGGGAGAAGCACAAAACATGACAGAAGATGCCATTTCAGTTTCAGAGTAGGAGAGCACATCACAGACAGTCTCTACAGTGTGATATATGTCCACAGGTCATGTGCGACAGAGATATCCTCGTTTAACACATGTACAAATATACACACACACACACACAGACGCATGGCAGGATTGGCTTGCGGGTTAGCAAAAGTTTCTAGCAGACGAGCTCCCTCTAAAACACACAAAAAAAGTAACAAACGAGCCGATAAACTCGGGAGAATTAATCTTAATAAGCATGCAGTTTATACTGGAGCTTCAGGTCTGCACCGCTGTTTACATTATCTCCGGGCAGAACATGTAGTATCTCTTTCCCATCTTAATCATTCTGTCCCGTTCAGAGTTTGGATAAGAGGAATATGAGAACACAGAGGCCGCAGACATCTCTGTCCTGCATGAAAAAACATGTGCGTACTTTCGCACACGCTCAGTTTGGGGAGACAGTGATTGAGAAGGAAAAGGCGATACTGCAGAGCGTCCTGCTTTTCGTCTGGCCTGCCGTGTGTTCAACTGAAGAGACTGAAAAAGCAGAAAGTGCAGGTGAAAGAATCAAGGAAGCACACCTGGCGAGTTAAACACTGGAGCCGTGGGGGTATTACATACGACTGTCTCAGCCAGCAAGGTGTTATAAGGGTTGTTAGTGCCTTGTGGTCGCAGAAGAGGATTTGTTAGTAGATAGTTCCCGGTCATTCCTGGAGTGGCGAGACAGAAGAGGAACAGATGAGAGTCATCGAAGAAGAAAAAAGAAATGAGGAAAAATATTCAGTCAGTTTTGTCTTTTGAGGCGTTCTGCAGAACCTTCAGCTCGTTTCTGTGTGTTGCATTTGTCTTTAATAACCTTTTAATTACCAACCAGTTCTCAGCCTACTGGGCTTATTGCTGCAGAGCCATCAGCGCTTTTTATATACGTTGAAAAATCGCAGCTGCAAAAGTTCAAATATAAATTTATCCTCAATCCTTCCAAATTCTCACATCAAATTTTCATCCAAAAGCTCATCTTCAGCTCTTTCCTGTACCTCAGCTTGCAGTGTTTTAGGGATCTATTTCCACATTATTGTAACGACATCAGGGTTTTTCATTAGTTTATCACACAAAGCAGGTTGTATTTCTGCAAGAATCCAAATATTTCACAGTTTAAAACAGCTGAACATATAAATTTATGCCCAATCCCTCCAAGTTTTCACATCTGAAATGTATATTCCGACTCAAATTTAGCAGTTTTCCTCCAAATCTCACCTTCCTCTCATTTTTAACTTCACTCTCAGTGTGTTTTAAGGATCTGAGGTACTTCCACTGTAAGTTTTTCAGAACTAGCAAGTTGCATTTCTGAAAAAAAAAACCCTAAATGTTTCACAGTTTGAATCAACTGCAAATATAAATGATCTCCAATTCTTGAAAGTGTTTCCATAAAGTTTCTCTATTCCGATTCAAATTTAGCCGTTTTCCTCCAAATCTCACCTTCCTCTCATTTTCTACTTCAGCTCTAATTAACGACTCTGAGGTGTTTCTGCTCATTATTGTAACGACATCAGTGTTTGTCATTAGTTTATTACAAATAGAAAGTTGCATTTCTGCAAAAAAGCAAATATTTCACAGTTTCAAACAGCTGCAGATTTAAATTTATTCCCAATCGCTCCAAGTTCTCACATTAAAATTTATATTCCGACTCAGATTTACCCATTTTCACCCAAAAGCTCGTCGTCTCATTTCTGTACCTCAGCTTGGAGCGTATTCACTGATCTGAGGTGTTTCCGCTCAGTGTTCATTAGTGTAATGACGTCAGTGTTTTTCATAAATACTAATATGTATTTCTGCAAGAATCCAAATGCTTCACAGTTTAAAACGGCTGCACATAAATATTCACCTCGATCCTTTCAAGTTTATATTTTGACTCAAATTTATAAATTTTCCTTGAAAACTTCATCTCTCAGCGTATTAAAGGATTTGAGGTGTTTCCAGTCTGTGTCCACTGTGCTGATTATTTTAATGTCATTTCATAAGTTTATCAGAACTGGAAAATTCAGCAAAAAAACAAACAAACAAAAACTTCAAATGTTTCATGGTTTGAATCAACTGCAAATAATTTTTTTTTTTTTACATAAAAAATTCTGACTCAAATTTTGCCATTTTCCTCCAAATCTCATCTTTCTCTCACTTTTTTTTTTTGAGTGTTTCAAGGATCTGAGGTGCTTCCACTGTCATCTATCACCTGTTTATCATTTCATAAGTTTATCAGAACTAGCAAGTTGTATTTCTGCAAAAAAAAAATGTAAAAAAATAATCACAGTTTAAATCAACTGCAAATATAAATTCACTCCAATTCCTCAAAGTTTTCACATAATTAAAAAAAAAAAAAATTCAGACTCAAATTTATCCATTTTCCTCCAAATCTCATCTTTCTCTCATTCTTCACTCCAGCTCTCGGTGCGTTTTAAGGACCTGCCGTTTATCACCTGTGTTAAATGCCATCTGTCATGTCGAGAAGTCTCCGGGGACGTTTTTAATGACAGCGAAGCGCTTCCAGGAGACAGAGGCCTCCTTCAGAGCGCTGCCTCTCCGGGGTAACTGGGCTACTGCACCCCGGAGTGATCAATACCCAACCTTTACATTAACATAAAGACAAGAACAACAACAAAAAAAAAACCAAAACGTTGTTCCTGAGCGAGTCAAAATGTACTTCGAGGCCCTCGGTGTGATGTTTTACCTCGTGGTGAAGTGATAGCAACAAAAGGGAAAGACCAGGCAGAGAGCAGCAGCGACAGGAGTCAGAGGAGAGGAGGGAAGTTAAGCTACCTCGGTGTAAAAACCCTCTTTCCCCCCCTCGCATGCTTGGAAAGCCATTTCAGAGGCAGCAGAAAGCCCAACAACACACTAAGCGCTGCAGGTCAGCCAGAGTTGAACATCATCTTCTCATCATCATATTTGTGCTCAAGCTAAATAATAAATGACAGTTTTTTTTTTTTTCTTCCCCCTCCCTCCCTCGCTCATAAATCCTCCTGTAAAGTAACAGAGGTCACCTTAGATGCCAGGCAACAAATGGCCTCTTGAAGCATGCTAAGATTTTCTGAAAATAAAACTCCCCTTTCCGTGTTTTTAGGTTTGTCTCTGCTTCCCCTGAGCCTGGGTATGAACTTTGGACAGGCAGCACTTAAATAAAAAAACGTTCTTCCAGCCTTGCTCCAATTTGAGGCTGACGTTAGCGGCCAGAATGACAGCGCACGGAGTATTTGAGGACGGATTTTTGTAATCCTTTGCTGGCAGAACAGGGAGGCTGCACTAAAGGACTAAATCTTTTTTTTTTTTTTGCTCTGTCTTTTCAAGCTGAAGGCATTTATTACGATTACCAGACTGGGACCCTGTGAGATCATTGGAACTGGAAGGAGGTATTTTTAGCCGGATGATGAAACGTGTGCATAGGTGTGCATGTGGAGAGAAATGAGGTGTGAACTGACCTTGGTTAAGGGTGGAGGTGCTGTTGATGTCACCTGAGATAAAGGAGGACTCAGATTGCTTTCTTACGGTGTCATTCCACATTCTCCTGATACGACTCTGTCAGGTCAACAAGGGACAGTCATTAGGACTCTAAACAAGCCCGCTCACCTTTCAGATAAACTTATTCTGCATCTGCATCGCTCGGCGAGGGCAGAGTCTCTGCTTTTTATGTGCTTTGGAACAACTTCGGGTTACGACATCTCTTCTTTTTTGAATAAGGCTGGAGGTCTAAGTGCTTCTCTATAAGCACGCTACATCTGGAGCTGTCGTCTCCTCAGGTCTGTTAGCCTTTAATAAGAAAGGGATAAAGCCAAATACGTATGTTTTCTGCAATTTCGTCTCTCCCCGCAGTAAAATGTGCCTGCGATGCTCTTTAAACGGTGCAATACTGTTTTTTTTCTTTTCCCATGCACATGACGTTAGTGAGAAAAAGGATAAAAGCAAGTGCTAAAGGGGGCAGAACAGAAGAAAGGTACTCATGCAGTACAGCAGATGCTGCTTGTAAAAATGTGGAATAATGTTTGTGTCTCTTGATCTACCTCTGAAGCTAAAATGCAGAATGTGCATTTTTTTTTTTTGGTTAACGTGGAATACTTACACGATGAAAGCACATTCTCCTGAGCAACTGGTCTAAATCGGGGATCTCCAACTCTGGTCCTCGTGAGCTACTGTCCTTTAAGACGTTTTCGTACTGCGACACTCACATGAATGCATCATTAACAGACTTGTGTAGAACTTGACAACAAGCTCCATTAATGTGAGTCAGGTGTGCTCCATCCATCATTATCTATACACCACTTAATCCTCATTAGGGTCGCTGGAGTCTATCCCAGGGCGAAGGCAGGTCCACCTGGACAGGTAACCAGTCTATCACAGGGCCACACTTAGAGACAGACAACCAAGCACACTCACATTCACACCTACGGACAATTTAGAATCACCAGTTAACCTCAACATGTTTTTGGACTGCGTGGGAGGAAGAACCCGGAGAGAACCCACACTGCACGGGGAGAACATGCAAACTCTATGCAGAAACATCCATCCATCTATTATCTATACACTGCTTAATCCTCACTAGGGTTGCTGGAGTCTATCCCAGCTGACTCAGGGTGAAGGCAGGTTCACCTGGACAGGTAACCATCCAGTGGCCCCACCGGGACGCGAACTGGCGACCTTCTTGCTGCGAGGCGACAGTGCTAACCAACTGCGTCAGGTGTGTTGCAGTACAGAAACCTGCAGGACAGGAGCTCACGAGGACCAGAGTTGGTGGATCCCTGCTCTAAATGTTCTGTGCGATGAGGTGCGGGAGGCGCTGAGTAAAGTGGCCGCTCTACCTGTGTACCAGAGGAGTAGCGGGCGCTGGTCCGCGTGGTGGACGTCTTCGCAGAGCCG
The DNA here is from genome assembly GCF_000690725.1 of Stegastes partitus. Taxonomy (NCBI): domain Eukaryota; kingdom Metazoa; phylum Chordata; class Actinopteri; family Pomacentridae; genus Stegastes; species Stegastes partitus. Next base: position 128,456 of record NW_007579345.1, on the reverse strand, counting down.
TGCGAGCTCTCGGTCGGCAGCCCTCCGCAGCAGTACGTGTGTCGGAAGCACTTGCTGTACTCTTTGCGGACCTGCGCGAGCAAACAGCCCGGTGTTTACATACAGTGTTGACTTTACATATGACTTAGCCGAGATCACGAAGCGAGCGCTGTTTGTTCTTTATATCAGCGTGTGGCGCTTTGTGAATCCGGCGAGTCGAGGCTTCGGCCTTGACTGCACAGATTCACCTTGAGGAGAGCAGTGTGGGGGAGGAGAAACTTACTTTTTTCTGGAGAAGGCAGTGGAAAATGAAGATAAACATTCCTTGGAAGGTGTTGAATATGGTGAAGAGGTACGCCATGACGATGGAGGCCTCGCTGATGAAGAAGAGGCCGAAGGACCACGTGAGACCCAGCAGGCACAGCAGAGCGAACGCCCCCATGGTCCAGGACCTGAGAGACACAAGGAGAGGGACGGATCCGGCGTGATTCAGGTGGCCGGCGGGGGTGGATATGAAACACTGGAGGAAAAAAATGACCACACACACACACACACACTCTCGGCAGACAAGGAGGATTCAATACGGTGACCTGGTTTTCTGTAAATAACCTTTTTTACGTGTTAGAACAGCATAAAAAAAGCAAACGCGTGTTTAAAAATAGCACCAAAAGGGGGGAAAAAAAAGCAATGAACACTATCATCTACTAAATATTTATCTGGAGAGGGTGTTATCAGAGGCAGACGTGGAAAAGAGTTCAAGGGAAAACTGCCGGCTTCATGTGTGAAGGTCCTGCGGAGCCTTCAGACACCAGCAGCGGTCACAGTTCAACGCTCAGACACACAACAATAACAACAACAACAACAACAACACTGGATCTCAAGATGATGGACACGGTGGAAGTCACAAGGACGATGGATGAGCAGCTTTGAAGCTGCGGTTTGGGGGGAAAAAAAAACACAGGGAGGAGAAAAACGAGGAAGGGAAAGAAAGAATAAAGGAGAGTAGAGAGAGAATAAAGTGTAATAAAAAAGCTGAAGAGAGGACTTCTGGGCAACATGTTCTTACTTGATAAACCGTTTATTATCTTCATAGCTAGAGAGCATGATAGGCAGGAAGAGAGAAACACAAATTAGATTAGAACGGCGTGGGTTAGTCGGCATTCGAGTAAAGATATCTTCAACTTTGATCCACGGGAGGCAATGAAATCAAGGCTCTAGCAAGAAGTGGGACTTGTATGTTTTTGTGCCGTGGATGATTCAATTATAAAAAACTCCCGTGTAAAGCATTCGGTCAGATCGCATCGTCTGTGGTCGGATTAGCATTCGTGCTACTGTGTGCGTGGGTGGGTGGTGGTGTTTGTGTGGGTAAAAATTATCTGTAGGTGCGTATAGTAGAAGCTTACCCGGGCAAATCTGTATTATAGTAGCCGTCACAAACGCGATAATTACTGGTGTGGATCGCAGAACAGAGAAAGAGAGAGAGAGAGAGGAGGAGAGGAGAGTGATGGAGGGAGGAGGAAAGAAAGGAGAAGCTGTGCGTTAACTTGGCCTTCACATGCAACATGCAATGACCGTTAAACACAAAGAAAACGATCACAAAGAAGCAGCTATTAGCGCACAATGTGTAATCAGCAGAATAAAAAAAGCACGTTCTGTTGTGGCTTCCTTGATAAGGGAGTAGTCGATCTCAAATAAGCCAAGGAGTCTAAATAAGCCCTTTTCTGACTGTTCTCCCTGATTGCGGTTTGACCACAGCGCTGTAGTGGTGCACACATTCATTAAGGAGAAATGAAAAATAACAAACACCGGATAAAAAATAGCTGCTGCTGCTGCTCAGGCTGGTGGAAGTTGAAACACATAATAATATAATGGTGCAATCGGACTGCAGCGCTGTAACCCCCCCAAAAAAGGAGGCGGCTCTGAAATCCTCACAATATAAATGCAGAAAAAACAATTAGTGAAAAACATCACAACTCTCCTTCCCAGAACTAAACGTTGAGGTGACTCAGAGAGACGGTGGTTGTGTTTGGAATTTTTTTTTCTCTCTCTGTCTGGGATTAGAAGCTGGGATCTATAAAAAAAAAAAAAAGGTTTTGACATGTTCCAGTGGCAAACACACATGGTAGCTGTTGGGCCGCACCCCGCCCAAGCTGGACTGATGTGTGTCATGCCAGTGCAATTCTGCGGCTCGTGGTTTTTGGAGCAAAACAACAAAGCAGCACAAAAAAAAACCAAAAACCAGAGCTTGTGTGTTGTAGTCATCATGACAGTTAGACCTTCCCAAAAAACAGAAAGCATCATTCATAAATAGTCACAATCCATCCGCTCCGTGAGATCCTCGACAAAAGGAAACATGTTAATTGCGGCCCTGAGATTTGGCTTGAAGGGAGAAGAAGAAGAAGTTAAAATATTAGTTGTTTTTTTTTCCAGGGGGAGAGTGATAAGAAAACAGCCGAGTTAGTCGCTGATAAGCAGGAAAATGCTTCACTTACTTTATATTCTCCAGTCGGCTAGAGTCTGGTTTCAGGGTGGTGGAGTGCTTCACCATTTTGTACATTGTGATCACCAGGAAGATGAGATTGAGCTGTCAAAACAGAGTAATGGCAGTGTTAATACATGAAGATGTATGACTCAAGACATAGCAGACGGAGAAGGAGGTGGAGGGAGAGAAAAAAAAAAAAAACTGTTAATTTGTCTATAAGTATTAAAAGAGGAGAGCCTTCAACTCTGTGCATGTCCACAGACTAATCCAATAAACATCTATCGTTCCAGCTAGTCTCAGACGGGCCGACTGGCGCCAAATTTAGTGTCATTCTATATCAATAAGAGCATGGAAATGCATTAAAATCCATCACTGTTAAAAAAAAAAAAAGAAAAGGAGAAGAAACAGCCACACAGTAAGTCTGGAAGGGAATGAGAAGGAGCAGGAGAAATAAGAGAGGCTCTTGTTGTACAAAACAACTGCATATCATTTTATGCACATAGTGAAATATTATAAGCTACCAGCAGCTACAAAAGGCTTCAGGAAACATGGTATGTGTTGTTTTTTTGTGTGGCCGGCCGGATGAAACGAGAAAATGCGGAAAGGGGAGCGGGAGATGCTTGCTTGTTTTTTAACGTATTAAATCTTGAGGGAGCCGGTGGCACACATCAGGTTGAAACAGTGGATACCATGAGCCACGTTTCTCAGCACATTTTATTTGCTACCTTAAAAATCAATACCGTGATTTAGACGCACAAAGGCTGAATGGTCCAAGCAAAAGGAGCCTCTCCAAATAATTTACTTCAAAAACATTTATTCTGGGGCAAACTAGTCCCTGACACAGCATGTACATGCACTCACAGCAGACGAAGCGCGCCGTGTTTGTACTGCAAGCCGGGCATGTATAAATAATGTCAAGGAATATCTGAGGAGGAAAAATTGAGATGTGTGCCTCCAATAGAGCATATCAAAGGATCAAACAAACAGCAAAATAAAGCAGAAAAACATATGCACGCTACTGTATCGGTGGAACATGAGTGGCCCCAAAAAAAAAACCAGCAACCCAAATAAACACATTTGCAACGACAATGACGAGCTTTTGTTCAGGGGAGCCTCACCGACGCTGCATCTGGGTGTTATCTTTAGAATGCCAAAGCACTGGCACAAGAAAAATGGAGACGAATTGCCAATACCAGGGACCTTTGTGAGCTGGACTCAGACCACAGCCATTCGCTCTTTCACAGAAATTCTCAGTGTTCTGGTGCACACTGCTATCAAAAGACTGCCTGTGATCAATACATCACCCCTCCACATGCAATCAACTCATGGAGCCGCTCACAATGAGCCCGGCTCTGAAGGAAAGGCACGACTGCAAAAAAAAAAAAAAGAGAAAGGGGGAGAGAGAGACTGGGAGAGGAAGAGAGAGAGAAAAAAAATCTTCTTTTATATCACAGACGGCACTGAAACTGTGTTTTGTTTTGCCGCTATCAGCCATTATTTCTGTCAGCCGCCTGCATGAGTCAGACGGTGGAGGTGGGGGGATGGGGCAGGGACAGGAGGGCGAGGACTTTTGAAAAACCCTTTCACACAGCCTGGAGTGGTGACATGGATCCAATGAGACAGAGGAGAGGGACACAGTACTTTAAAGTAACCTAGCAGCATGGCACATGTTCCCTCCCCCACCGACATGCTTTCGCAGCCCTTCCCGGGGGATCCCTCCTGCTAGAGCGGAGCTGCCTCGCCTCTATCCTTCACTCTGTCTCTGAATCATCACTGCAAGCCATGCAGAAGCACCTCGCCACACTGGGACTGAGGAGAAAGCTTTTTTCTGAAGTGGACTGTGTGTGTACACACTGAACTCCAAATGAACTGCCGGGGATAAAATATTAAAGGTGCAGATGGAGCTGTCCAGATGATAAGAACTGCTCGCGACGTGTCATGATCCAAGAGGCCTTGTGTTGAAGCTATCTCAAGCATACTAATGGCTCCCCCCACCACTCATTACTTCCATGTTCCCCTTTCATGGAGCTAATACCTCTTGTGCCCAGAGACGGGGCAACCTCTGCCTTCGAACATGATCTAAATGCCTACCTCAGAACCAGCCAGGAGCGAAAACAAGCAGCGGCAGGAAGAGCAGGAGAAACTACAAAAAAACACGACCACCCTGGGTTAAAAACCGGTGTTGCCTGGCAGAAACACAAGACGCGAGGAAAGCAGCGCTGCTTCTCCTCTGGCTCATGTGCCTTTTCGCCTTCTATCCCTCTCTCTCATTGACAAGGACAAAGCCAATTTGTAGAGAAACCAGGGTCACGGATGGTGTAGACAAACCTTGCTCCTGCACGCTCCCCCGAGATCCCCCTTTCCACAGTACTTTGTCTTTTTGAGTCAATTGTTGCACAGAATCACAGCAGCGGCGTGCGAAGCCCGAACCGGTGCAAGAAAACCTCATTCCTGTCACACATTAGCTCTGCTACAATACATTAGCTCCTCACAGGGTCATGATTCTATCTCTCCGGTCATCACCGCCGGGATCCTGATCATCATTTCCACTGCAGACGTATTTTTCATGCAAATCATTATGAGAGCAACACTCGACTGGAAAACAATGAGGGTCCAATTTAAGGAGAGGAAACATATTCCTGTGTGGCTGACGGAGCATTTGCTGAGACGGGGAGAAATGTATGTTTGCTTTAATACAACGTTAGCTTTTTCCTCAATTATAAGCTCTCGCACATTCAGAGCGGGCACGCCGAGAAAAAAAAAAAAAATCAATGGAAAACAAGAAACAGGCATTTCAGCTTTCACTCAGAGGACGTTTCAGTCCAACGCGGGGCTTCGTCAGGTCTTCTCGTGCACTTCCACCTTTAAACGCTACATCGAGTGGCAAAGTCTGAGAAAAACTGTGAAATGCAGTCCAGTGAGCCGACTCGTCTTTTATTTATCCCGCCAGCAACCCGGACAAAGAGCCGCGCTGTATCTTTACTTTGAAAAGCTCCTCGCAGTCTTGCCAATAGTGTGCACAGACTCGCTGGAATTTGACATGGCTGGCCCCCTTCTCTCTAGTATATTTTCAGTGTCAGCTTGATGTTCAACAGAGGTCAGTGCGTCTGTAGATACAGTACCAACCATTAGGCTGGATAATGAACACAGCGCTGAACAAATACCACCCATCCTCCCCGCGCAGCAGCCACACACGAGTTTGCAGAGCTTCCTCGGCGCGAGGCACGAGGGCAAAGCGATACGTGGTTGCTGTAGGCAGAGAGGATCTATGTGAGGAATACCACCTGCTATTTCCTTTTTTTTTTTCCCCCCCTACCTCTCGTGCTGGGAAGTAAGGCTCCCTACGGTCTCATTCTTCTGAGCCTCTCTGATGGAGCGGGAGATAATAATGTCATGACCAGTAAATAATTGCATGCCTCAATGGGACATATGTCAATATGATATGCTATATGTCCTTCACCCTTGACGGTCCTTGACCAAACAGAGAGGTGCCTTTGCTTTTCTTCTCCCCGACACTGTCATCTGCTATTTACTGCAGCCAGACGAAAACACAAGGAGGCGGCTGCAGAGGAAGGGAAAAAAAAAAAAACCCAGCTCCGACAACGTGTGCCAACTTTTTATTATTATTTTTTTCTTCCTCATGAAAACTGGAAGGCCATTAGGTGACATCTGCAAGTTGTGTAAATGTGAGGTTAAAGCACACTATCGAGTCTCGATCCTTGTCAGGTGGTGAGATTAGTCGGATGCCTCCCAAATCTGTCTTTTGGCGCAAAATTAACCTGTCATCACCGAGGAGACTTGGAGCAGCAAAAAAAAAAAAAAAAACCCATCCTGCTGACTTTCCCCTTCAGTTCAAGCATCTCGCTGCCTTTATCTCCCTCCTGCATCTCTTTCATCTCCCCTCCTTCTCTCAGTCCCTTCCTCACTCTGTCAGTCTCAGCATTCAAAGGGAAAATAAAACAGCTTACCATGATGATAAAGGTGACAGGTCCTATAAAACTCCATATGAAATGATTATCCACACTTAGCCAGCACCTATGACAAAGAAACACACACTTCAGCTGTAGGCAACACATGCTGCAAAAAAAAAACAAAAAACAATATCACGCTCCTGCGGCCAAATACTAATGGAAAGAAATTAATTTTTGGTTACTTGGGCTGATGATATTGAGTGTGTAATTTAGTCTCTTGTTATTTTATTATCAATATTTAACTCGGAGCGCTTTCGCAGGTTGAACATTAATACAGAAAACAAGAGAGAGGACCCCAAGTAGCCCCTCTTAATAGCCGAGCCTTCGCCGAGATGTGGCCATTAATCTATGTAAAAGGTTTTTTCTGCGCCGTGCTCCTCTCTTTAAGAAAGCATTTACAAACAAGAGGTCACAGGAGGGTCTTTGAGCAGAGAGACATTAATGTAGCTGCGTGCTCCCCTGAAACCACAGTGTTGAGTCTGTCAGCCACTTTCAAATGACATGAAAAATTGAACAGCTGCCCATCCCCGCGCGAAAGGAGCTCAAATGTTTTGGTGTCGTCTCCGGGGATGCACATAAGGTGCTGGCAGAAATGATGAGTAGATTTTCCTTTCCAAAAAAACAAATCCGCCGCAGCGGACGACGACGGCAGCATCCGGCGACGTCTGCTCTGCGTTTCCAAGGACAACAGAAGCTGCACTCACGCTTTCTTGGTGCCGTAGCTCCTGTAGTCGATGGCGGCCGAGACGCCGACCACGATGGCGGGGAACAGGTACCCGGACACGTAGTAGTACTTCTTCCTGGAGTATTCGCTCTCGAAGACCTCCACGAGCATGAGGTACAGCTGGACGCCCTCGAGACACATCCAGGAGAAGGAGGCCAGGAAGAAGAAGTGCAGGATCCCCGCGATGATGGCACATCCGATCTGAGAGAGAGGAGCAGAATTTAGCCCATCGAGGAGGAATAAAACATCTACCTGTAGGTCAGAGATGATTTAAACAAGACAGATCTTATATCGTATATTCCATCTTTTATTAAAACCCGCTGAAAAGCTCCATTCAGGAGAACACATATCAGTGAAACCGGTAATGAATATTCATTCACCGCATGGGTTCGGACTGTGCATCGCTTTGGCTTTCCATCAGCAGAGTAGAAATTTAAATACAGCCCTGTATTGTGAGGTTAGTAGATTTAATCACACGGCTCAGCTTTTGGAGGCTTTCACTCCCAGCTGTATGCAGGAGGGGGGGGAAAAAAAAATAAAAAAATGCTTTTGTATTTCCAGAGATTGAAGTGAAAATGCAGGTGAGAGAAGAAGAAGAAGTTAAAAATGGTCTGGATGCAGCTCAGCCAACTGCGGCTTCGACTGAAGGAGGAAAAAAGACCTGTCAAGAGGAAGACATGTCCCCTTAGTAATCTATATTAATGGTGCTGCTCCACTCATGTCATGTCAGGGACAAACCAGGGAAGGTTAGAAACAAACAACGCTTAAAGTCTCATCCATTTCACTCTGAGAGGGTCTTTTGTTTTGGGTGGGGGAGGAGATAAAGCGAGAGGGAATGAATCAAAACCGAATCGATAGGGCGAGATCGTTCCAGCTTACCCTGGGCTCCGTCATATCGATACCAATTAGGAATATTAACTCTGCGATGAAGAGATTAATGCACAGGTTCTTGTGGATGGTGTTGCGATCGCTCTGCAGGCCCCTGAAGAAGCAGAAGGTGAAGATGCTGATGGTGAGGCAGACGAGGGACACCACGATGCCGACGCGAGTGATGACGGTCAGCAGCAGCTCGTGCACTTCGCCGTTGACCTGGACGGGGGAAAAAAAAAACAACAAACACACAAGATGAATAACGAGATGTTTGTGAAGGGAAGGGGAAGAGCAAAATACTATATGATCTCGTCAGAGGTGCTAAGCTCCCCCTCGAGTGACGAGAAACACACAAAAGCTCTTCTTTAATTTCTGCCGCATCGACTCGCCGAGCGGTTAAAGTTTAAGCAGCGTCTCCTCCGACAGAAGACTTTATTTGTGTACAAAGCACATCTGCACCTCCGCGCACGGATCCGGTGCGTCCGAGGGAAGATTTAGGGCCATAAAATAATCATAAAAACATCTTTCTTTATACACAAAATTATACCGCTTGTGTTCCGACTCTATTTTTCTTTTTCCTCTTAAAGCAACATTACATAACTTTTTCACCCTAAAACACCAGCCTCGCAATCGATTGGCTGGCACGCCGGCTCCTCTTTCATTCCCACTTCCCACAGATGTAAAATTGATATTTTCACCTCTCCAGGCCTCTAAATACCCTCCGACTGAAACAATCTAATTCCTTGCCGCCTTGTTTTTTTTTT